>NW_020949548.1:6799688-6801628 GCF_900497805.2 Vombatus ursinus
TGTGTGTGTGTGTGTGTGTGTGTGTGTGTGTGTGTGTGTGTGTGTGTAGTTAACAGAGTTCAGTTTAAGAATACCTGGATGAGAGAAAGGTGGAGGCAGAACCAAGATGGTAGATTAGGAGCAGCCACCCAAATGAACTATCTTAATATTGCCCTCCAAACAACTTTAAAATAATGCCTCGAGAGGGGGGTGGAGCCAAGATGGCAGAGTAAAAGCAGTGACTTGCTTGAGCTCTCCCCCAAACCCCTCCAAATACCAAAAAAATGGCTCTAAACAAATTCTAAAGCAGTAGAACCCACAAAAAGACAAAAAAGACAAAGTGAAACGAATTTCCAGCCCAAGGCAACCTGGATGGTTGATCAGAAACGTATATCGTGCCGGGTGGGAAGAGAAGCACAGTTCAGTGTGGGTGCGTAGGCCTCAGTGAACCTGGAGCAGGCCTCAGAGGACTGAATCGCAGGCAGCTGTGGCTGTTTCCAGAACTCTCAACCCAAGAACACCAAAGACAACTTAGAAGGTCAGTAGGAAAATTCTGTGTCTACCATGAGAGAGGAAATCCTCCTCACAGTTCCAAGATAGAAAAGAGTGCCCCCGAAGCTTGGGACAGTACACTCTTCACATTGGAAGCAGACTTTTACCTTAACAAAGAGTTTAAAACTCAAGTAATTGGCCAGGATCATGAGTAAGCAGCGCAAAAACAGTCAGACTATATTATCTTACTTTGGTGACAAAGAAGATCAAAACATACAACCAGAAGAAGACAACAAAGCCAAAGCTCCTACATCCAAAGCCTCCAAGAAAAATATGAATCAGTCCCAGGCCATGGAAGATCTCAAAAAGGATTTTGAGAAGCAAGTAAGAGAAGTAGAGGAAAAACTGAGAGTGATGCTAAAAGAGACCCAAAAAAATACTGAAGAAAATAACACCTTAAAAAATAGCCTAACCAAAATGGCAAAAGAGGTCCAAAAAGTCAATGAGGAGAAGAATGCCCTAAAAAGCAAAATTGGCCAAATGGAAAAGGAAGTCCAAAAGATTGCCAAAGAAAATACTTCTTTAAAAATTAGAATGGAGATATTGGAAGCTAGTGACTTTATGAAAAATCAAGGCACCGTAAAACAAATCCAGAATAATGAAAAAATAGAAGAGAATGTGAAATATCTCATTGGCAAAACAACTGCCCTGGAAAATAGATCCAGGAGAGAGAATTTAAAAATTATTGGACTATCTGAAAGCCATTATCAAAAAAAGAGCCTAGACATCATCTTTCAAGAAATTATCAAGGAAAACTGCCTTGATATTTTAGAACAAGAGGGCAAAATAGAAATTGAAAGAATCTACCCATCACCTCCTGAAAGAGATCCCCAAAGGAAAACTCCTAGGAATATTGTAGCCAAATTCCAGAATTCTCAGGTCAAGGAGAAAATATTGCAAGCAGCCAGAAAGAAACAACTCAAGTATTATGGAAACACAATCAGGATAACACAAGATTTGGCAGCTTCTACAGTAAAGGACCGGAGGGCATGAAATATAATATTCCAGAGGGCAAAGGAAATAGGATTACAACCAAGAATCACCTACCCAGCAAAACTGAGTATAATCCTTCAGGGTAAAAAATGGTCATTCAGTGAAATAGGGGACTTTCAAGCATTCTTGATGAAAAGACCAGAGCTGAATAGAAAATTTGACTTTCAAATACAAGACTCAAGTGAAACATGGAAGAGGTAAACAGGAAAGGGAAATCATAAGAGATTTATTAAGGTTGAAATGTTTACATTCCTGCAGGGAATGATGATATTTGTAACTCATGAGTCCTTTGTCAGTATTAGGGTAGTGGGAGGGAAAAATTGAATGTATAGATAGATAGGTAGATAGATTAGATAGATAGATAGATAAATAGATAGATAGATAGATAGATAGATAGATAGATAGATAGATAGATA
>NW_020949548.1:6801638-6932354 GCF_900497805.2 Vombatus ursinus
ATAGATAGATAGATAGATAGATAGATAGATAGATAGATAGATAGATAGATAGATAGATAGATAGATAGATAGATAGAGGGCACAGGGTGAGTTGAAGATTAAGGGGTGATATGTGGAAAATAAAATTGAGGGGTGAGAGAAGCTTATACTGGGAGAAGGAGAAAGGGACAGGTAGAATGGGGTAAATTATCTCACATGAAACAGACAATAAAAGGCTTTTACAGTGGAGGGGAAATGGGGGAAGGTGAGAGGGAATGAGCGAATCTTATTCTCAAAGGATTTGGCCTAAGGAGGGAATAATGTACACAATAGGTTATGGAAATCTATCTTACCCTACAGGAAAATAAAGGGGGAAGGGGACAAAACAGCAGGGGGTTGATAGAGGGGAGGGCAGATTGGGGGAGGGGATAATAAGAAGCAAACACTTCTGAGGAGGGACAGAGTCAAAAAAAGAGAATAGAATAAATGGGGGACAGGATAGGATGAAGGGAAATATACTTAGTTTTTTACAACATGACTACTATGGAAATATTTTGCATGATTATACATCTATAACCTATATCAAGTTGCTTGCCTTTTCAATGAGAGTGGGTAGGGAGGGAGGAAGGGAGAAAATTTGTAACCCAAAGTTTTAAAAACACATGTTATAAAAATAAATAAAAATAAAAAATAAAAATTAAATGCCTCAAATCAAATTTTGGGGTGGCAGAGCCAACAAAAAAGTCAAGATGAGACATTTTTCCAGACTAAGAAGACTTAGGAGGTTGGCAGGAGAAGTCTGTGATGCTGGGTGGAGGCCTGTCCAGAACCTACATACGCTACACGGACAACAGTGTGCTCGGCAGCAGCAGCAGTTTCAGAAGATTTCAGCCAAGAGACAGTAAGGGGGTCAAACAACTGGTCATAAAGAGATTACAGGGGACCTTTTGCTGACACTGGGTATAGCTGGCACTGATTGGCAACTCTATTGCTCATAAGCAGTTTTGAGTCACAATTCCAGGGGAGAGAGGAGTGCTGTTAGTCAGTTATAGAGAGCCAGGGCCCAAGTCACAGTTTCAAAGCAAAGAAAAGTACTAGCATTTGTAGAGGATCAGGGGCCTTGCATGGGAAAAGACCAAAGTGCAGAGCAGGAGAGCAATGACCATACCTTTCCCAGAATAACATCACATTGGAAACACCAAAAATGTGCAAATCCCCAGAACTATCACTGAAGATAGCAGTACAAAAAGTCTGAAGTTTGGGACAGTTCCTCCATATCCCCCAGTGAACAGACCCCAACTTTAACATAAAATTCAAAGTAAAGAAATAGGTTAGAAAAATGAGCAAATAACAACAAAATGAATTTAAACATAAAAATTTACTGCAGTGGAAGGGAAGACAGAGACAAACTCAGAAGAATACAAAAATGTGAAAAGATCTACAAGCAAAGCTTCAAAGAAAAATGCTAATTGTAGCAAAGGCAAGCAAGAATTCTTGTGAGAGCTAAAGAGATGAGTATTTGGAAATACTTGTATCCTTGTATCCTTGGGATATAAGGAAATTATTAAAAGAGAATTAACAAAGCTTGGTAAAAGAGGTGTAAAAAGTACTGAACAAAACAACACCTTAAAAAACAGAATTGGCCTAATGGAAAAAGAGATACAAAAATTAAATGAAAAAAGATCTCCTTAAAAAGAAGAATTGGCTAAATAGAAAAGGAGGTACAAAAACTCACTGAAGAAAAAAATACTTAATAATTAGAATTGGTCAAATGGAAGCTAATGACTTCATGAGACTTCAAAAAACAAAGTCAAAAGAATGAAAAAAAAAGAAAATGTGAAATAGCTTGTTAGAAAAACAACTGACCTGGAAAATAGATCAAGGAGAGAGAATTTAAGAATTATTGGACTACCTGAAAACCATGATGAAAGAAAGAACCTAGATATTATATTTCAAGAAATTGTCACTGAAAACTGTTCCCATTTTCCTCAAACCAGAGAGTAAAACAAAAATTGAAAGAATCTACCAGCCACTTCCTGAAAGATATTCCAAAATCATAAATCCTAGAAATATTATAGTCAAATTCCAGAGCTCCCAGGTCAAAGAGAAAATACTTCAAGCAGCCAGAAAGAAAACAATTCAAACATCATGGAGCTACAGTCAGAATCATAGAAG
This sequence comes from Vombatus ursinus, assembly GCF_900497805.2. Taxonomy (NCBI): domain Eukaryota; kingdom Metazoa; phylum Chordata; class Mammalia; order Diprotodontia; family Vombatidae; genus Vombatus; species Vombatus ursinus. Next base: position 6,803,793 of record NW_020949548.1, read on the forward strand.
ATTTAGTGACTTCCATGTTAAAGAAGTGAAGAGCTTGGAATATGATATACCAGAAGGCAAAAGCACTGGGATTATAACCAAGAATAACCTAATCAGCAAAACTGATGGGGGGAATGGACATTTAATGAAAAAGGACATTCAAGCCTTCCAGATGAAAAGACCAGAGCTGAATAGAAAATTTTTATGCTAACAGAAGACTCAAGAGAAGTATAGAAAGGTAAATATGAAAGAATAATCATAAGAGAATCAATAAAGGTAAACTGTATTCATATTGGAAGATGACACATGTAACCCCTGATAACTTTATCATTATTAGGAGAGTTAAAAGTTTACATAGACAGAGGGCATGGGTGTGAGTTGATTATGCTTGAATAATCTCCAAAAAAAAATGCAGGAGTGAAAAAGATGGATGCATTGGGAGGAGTAAGAGAGAGGTAGAAGGGGGGAGATTTTTCTCTAGTGAAAAAAGCATGCAAGAAAGAGCTTTTATAATGGAGAGGAGAAAGAAGGGACCATGATAGGCGATGCTTGAATTTTTTATCAGAGTTGGTTCAAAGAGGGAAGAATACATGCATGCACCCACACACAGTTGTATATAGACATCTAACTTACCCAATAGGGTAGGGAAGGGAAGGGAAGAAGAGAAGAGAAAGAGGAAAGGGATGATAAAAGGGAGGGCAGATTAAGGAAGGCAGTAGTTAAAAGCAAAAAAAAAAGTAAAAAAGGGAGAGAGGAGAAGAGAGAGAGAATGAGAATGAAACAGGAAAAAATGGGACAGATGAAAATACACAGTAATTATAACTGTGAAAGGGATCATCTCACCTGTAAAGCAGAAGCAGATAGCAGATTAGAAACCGGAATCCAAAAATATGGTATTTACAAGAAACATACTTAAAACAGAAATACACACAGATAGTTGAAATAAAGGGCTGGAGCAGAATATATACTTCAGCTGAAGTAAAAAAGGCAGGGTTAGCAATCATAATCTCAGATGAAGCAAAAGCAAAAAAAAAGACCTAATTAAAAGAGATAACCAAAGAAACCATATTTTGCTAAAAGGTACCACAGACAATGAGGTAATATAAAAAATACAGCAAATTTCTCTGATAAAGGCCTCATTTCTCAAATGTATAGAGAACTGAGTCAAATTTATAAGAAAAATAGAGCCATTCCTCAATCGATAGATGGCAAAAGGATATGAACAGATGCTTTTCGGAAGAAATCAAAGCTATCTATAAACATACGAAAAAAATCTCGAAATCATTATTGAATAGAGAAAGGCAAATTAAAACAACTCTGAGATGCCACCTCACATCTATCAGAAATAACAAATGCTGGAGGGGATGAGGGAAAAATAGGTACATTGACGAACTGTTGGTGGAGTAATAAATTGGTTCAACCATTCTGAAGAACAATCTGCAATTATGCCCAAAGTGGTATAAAACTGTGCATTCACTTTTACCCGACAATACCACTCTAGTAGGTCTGTACACCAAAGAGATGAAAGAAAAAGGAAGAGGACTTACATGTGCAAGCATATTTATAGAAGCTCTTTTTATGGTGGCAAAGAATTGGAAATCGAGTGGATGTTCATCGATTAGGGAACAGCTTAATGAGGCATGGCATATGAAATACTCTTATGATATAAGAAATGAGGGGAGGGGGGATTTCTATGAATTTATGTAAAGTGAAGTGAGAAGAGCCTAGAGATCATTGTGCACAGTAACAGCAATGTTGTAATGATGAAATATTTGACTACTCTGATCAATAGGACAGCTAGGTGGCAAAGTGGGTAGAGTGCTGGGCCTGGAGTCAGGAGGACCCTAGCTCAAATCCAACCTCAGACACTTACTACCTGTGTGATTCTGGGCAAGTCCTTTAATTGCTATTTGCCTCAGTTACCTCTTCTGTAAAATGGGGACCTGGGAAAAGGAAATGTTAAACCACTCCATTATCTTTGCCAAGAAAACCCCATAAATGGGGTTATGAAAAGTCAGGCACGATTAAATGACTTAAAAACAACTCTGATCAATATAATGATCCAAGACAATGCCAAAGGACTCACTTTCTTTATTTTTCTTGCTTTAAAAAATATGGCTAATATGAAAATTCATTTTGTATGATTTCACATGTATAATTGATATTATATTGATTGCTTTCTCAGGGGGTATGGGAGGGAGGGCAGAGAATTTGGAATTCAAAATGTAAAAAGAAAAGAATGTTAGAAATAAATAATAAATTAAAATTTTTTTTGAAAAATACCTGGATTAGAATATCTCTCAGGACCATTCTAGAGCCTCAACCTTCCTTCTGACTGTGTTCTTCATTTGGGATCTACATTCAGTTCTTAGTAAGTCCTAATGTTTGGGCTTCAAGTGTCTTTACTAGAAGTCTGTGACATCAGTGTGTAAAGTGGTGCAAAGGAAGCATTCTTTTGTGACATAAATAACCATGTCACATTGCAATTATATAATTTTAGTTTTTCCACATAGAATTTATTTAAAACTTGGGGTGATTTTTAAACTAGTCAGACATTTTCTTTTAAGACCTGACATTTAGCTTAGCATTAGAAATTCTCCACAGGAAACATCCATTTGAAAAATCAAGCATTGCAAAGTCTAGTCTGGTTAAGGCAAGTGGGGATGTTGGGGGAGGTCGGGAACCTTCAGATCTGAAAACAACCCACAAAAAAAAAACAACAAATGTCAGGCATCTAATGGTGAAGTCATCATAAGCTAATAATCAGTCATGTTATTGCATTTCCTAAACAGTGCGATGAGTACCAATACTCCTGGTTGATAGAGTCCTCCTCCATGTTGTTGTTGTCATCTTTGCTGGTCCTTCTTTTTTGGAAGAGGACCAATGACATCCTGGGCTGATGTGTTGACTCATGCATGAATTGTACTTAAGTGAGGCAGAGTTGCACAAAGTCGTCAGCCTCACTCTCTCCTCCAGAGTCATCGTGGAAGCTCCCTAAAGGCAGGAACTGTTTCTACTTTCCCTTGCAGCCCCAGAGCTTAGTCTTAGTAAGCACTTAATACATGCTTGTTGAGAAACTGACTTCTTACTTTGTTTTTCCTTATTTATTTGTATTTCTAGCACCTAGCATAGAACTGGGCACATAACAAACATTAGTCAGAGTGCACTGAATGACAAGGCCTGAGGTTTACATCACACCTTCAAGTTTCTAAAATGCTTTACATATATTATCATATTCAAACCTCACAGCACCTCCGTGGCATAGGGGTGATTTTCAACCCCATTTACAGAGAAATAAGAATTAGAGACTTAAGTGACTAGTTCATTGTCACAAATCTAGTATCAGAGGCAGGAATAGAACTCATGAACTCAATCTACTATACCACATTGCCTCTCATGAAGCAAAACTTAATTTTTTCTACTTTTCTGTCCTCACAAGTGTATATAGACATCAACTCATTTTATCCTCAAAACAACTTGGTGAGTCAGCAAGTATAGTTATTACTAACCCCATTTTGCAGATGAAGAAACTGAGGTTTAGAATAGCTGGCATTTATATAGTGTTTTAAAGTTTGCAAAGATGTGTTTGTGTGTGTGTAATATGTATATACATATTACACACACATATGCGCACACACACATATATGTATGCATCCTCATTTGATCAGAGAATAAAGAACTATTTTCCCACTCAAAGAGAGTAAATGACAGAGGCAGGGCATGTATACAGGTCTCCTGCTATTAAAGTTTTAAAATCTCCCTAAAATATTTATAAAATAATTATTAGAATGATGAAATTATTTATTAATCACCTACTATGTGCTATTCACTGTGCTTAGGCACTAGTGATTTGTTGTTGTTCAGTCATTTTTCTCAATCATATCTGACTCTCCATGACCCCATTTGGGGTTTTCTTGACAAAGATACTAGAGTGGTTTGCCATGCCCTTCTCTGGCTCATTTTATAGATGAGGAAACTGAGGCAAACAGGGTTAAATGACTTGCCCAGAGTCACACAGCAAGTAAGTGTCTGAAGCAGATTTGAACTCATGAAGATAAGTCTTCCTGATTCCAAGTCTGTTGCTCTATTCACCGTACAAGCTAGCTGCTGAGAACGAGGGATAAATTGGCAAAAAGAAAGCAGTCCCTGCCCCCAAACAGCTTAGATGCTTAAGAAAACCCAGAAAATAATGTGTGGACTGATAAGTAAATACCAAATAATTGTGGGGTGAGAAGGGAACAGAGTGAGGTAGACCAAAATGATTTTCCAGAGATCGTCCTTAAAAATGAATTCCTTTTCAGAAGCTCTTTGAATAGGGAATCGGGGAGGGGAAGAGTTATACGCTGGCCTAGCATCCTTTTGTCTCATTATCAGCCTCTAGTAAGCTAAATTAATATTGTGCTATTTCGTTTTCAGGTTTTATGATCAAATATTACAATTAAGGCATTTATGTTCACTATACTTTTTTGTCTTGGAACAGTAATAACATTTTGCATTTGTAATACACCCAATGACTTAAAAACACTTTACATAGATTATTCAGTCATTCAAAAAGCGTTTAAGCGTTCTATGATGTGCCAGGCACTGTACTAAGGACTAGAGACAAAAAGTGATGGTCAGTGCCTTCAAGAATCTTACATTCTATCAGGGTACACATTCAATTCAATAAACATTTATTAAGTGCCTAATATGGGGACAGTGAGGTGGCACAGTGGATAGAGTGCTAGGCCTAAAGTCAGGAAGATTTTTCTTCCTGAATTCAAATCTGGCCTCAGATCCTTCCTAGCTGTGTGACTCTGGGCAAGTCACGTAACTCCTGTTTGCCTCAGTTTCCTCATCTGAAAAAGATGATAATGATAACATTTACCTGCCAGGACCGAATTTCAAGACTTACCGTGGATACATACAAGCTACGTGACTCTGGGCGTGTCATTTAAACATCCAATGCTCTAGGCAACTTTCTAAGAAAGTAAAATACCAATATGTAGTGGTAAAAGGAATTTCCTATACCATTGAAATCATAGGTTTGGGAAAAAACAAAAATGGAGTATGGAGTCATCCATTGGTTATCCCTCCCTTTTGTGTGACCAACCCACTATCTTTAATCATTCATCTCTCAGCACCATCCTGTATACTGCTTCTCTTACACAGTTCTTGGTTGGCTAATATGTCTAATGTGTCACTGATGACTCAGTTCTGTTTTGTGCCTATCTTCTTCCCATCAACTCTAACTATTTGGATTCTCTGGCATTCCATGACTCAAAATCACACAACACTGGAAAAATGGCATTGGGTTTTTTTGTTTTGTTTTTGTTTTTAAAGATATACCTTTATTTCAGAAAGAAGCTTGGGGACACTGAAAATACCCACAATTTCCCCAAAAGCAATCTAAATGGCTATCCTGACATTTAGATATTTGCCCAGTTAATAGTAACATCAATAACAGTCAACATTTGTATAGGGTTGACTATGCCCCAAGCACTGTGCTAAGTGCTTTACAAATATTATCTCACTTGATCCTCACAACAGCCCTGGGAAGTAGGTGCTATTAGCCCTATTTTACAGTTGAGGAATCAAACAAAGGATAAGTAACTTGCCCAGGGTCACACAGCTAGTAAATGTGTGAGAATGGATCTGAACTCAGGTCTTCCAGACTCAAGGCCCAGGGTTCTATCCACGGCACCACCTAATAATAACTAATATTTATTGCTTTAAATCTGAGGCCAGATGTGAATTCACATCATCCTAACTCCAGACTAAGCACTCTGTACATTTTGACACCCCTTAGCTGCCCCAACAATTCATTGTTCCCATACTCTGATGAAGATATACTTAACTAACGGCACCACTATATAACATAGGGTAGAGGCTTAGCTTGCTTTATCTACTTGTTTTGTCTTATATGGAGAGCCAAGTCAAATTGTTTTGAGTGATTAAAGATTTCATTAAGGAAGTTCTTCATTTTTCTAGGATTTAATCCAATCAGCACATCATGAATAAAGAGGAGGAAACAGAAGCCTTAAAAGGCAGTATGGTAGAGTGAATATAGTACTGGACCTGGAGTCAAGAAACCCTGGGTTCAAATCCTGCCTCAGATATGTATTAGCCATGTGATCCTGGGCAAGTAACTTAATCTCTTGAGGCCTCAAATCAACAAAATGATGTGGCTGGATGCAATAACCTCAAAGGTCTTTTCCAAGCCTAAATCCATTATCCTCCAACCTCATCACCTCTAAAGAATCAATTTTCCATTTTTCCATTTCACACAGTTCTGTATTTGTAGCCAACTCATTGGCAAATCTACTTCTTCCTGCTTTATGCCTTGCTTAATAACTGAAGTTCATTTATTAATATATTTCTAAGACTTAATTTTTACACACACAAGGGAGAGACCTTTTGTTGGATAACAATCTTTAAGCCGGTGTTTTACTCTATTGAATTAAGAAAATATTATCATAGTAGGATCTCAGCCTTTCATTATCTTTAGTTGAGCTATGTAACTAAAACTGTGACATGCTATGAAATATTATTTAGAAAGGTCTGTAACATTTTCATACCTTTATGAAGAGTATCTTTAATGCATGTATAATTATTGTCACAATAATTTTACAGAGATGGAAATGTAGACATGTCTGCTGATTATTTTAATAGCTCATTTTTATAGCAAGAAAGTCGAGTATTTTGAATTTTTTTTTAATTTCAAACATTTTTTCACACTCATCTTCATTACCAAAGTAACAGAAAAAGAAAAACAAAACCCTTGCAACAAATATGCAGTCAGTAAAAACAATAAAAAACAAATTTCCATATAATTTTAAAGCCTTTGCTCCTTGCAAATTGACCTTAAAAGTCAATTTCTCAATGGCCTCAAAATTATGTTGCCTCCAGCACAGACCCAATCTGTGGATCCGTGGGCAAGTCTAGCTGCATTTCTTATCATTTTCTTGACTGCTGTTTCTACCTTCTCATGTAACTGTCTGGAGGCTGTGGTAAGTCCACATTTGGGCTTTCTGCTGTCATGGGTAAGGAAAATAGTTTGAAAGAGAAATCCTTAGAGATCTTTTCCATTTTCTATCGTTTTCCTCTTTCTAAATTCATCCATAAATGCCTTCAGGACAATCTTGGTTCCTTGGTTCTTTTGCCAAGCTTTAAACAAATTTGTACTTCTCTTGGTGTGAGGCAATACTCAATCAAACCAATTAATCAATCAACAAAAATGTATTATGGCACCCTGCTAGCTGCTGAGCATACAGAGGCAAAAATATAAAAGGCTCTCCCTTAAGGAACTTACAATATAGTCAGGGGAAAGAACCTCTACATATACAGATATATACAAACTCGACACAATTCTTTTTTGGGGGAGATAGTCGCTAAGAGGAGCAGGAAAGATTTCATGTAGAGGAACAGTCAAGGGTGAGCTAGGTGGTGCAGTGGTTAGAGCACTGGCCTACTGTGTTCCTGGGAAACTAGAGATTTTAAGAGGAGGAAGTGAGGAGGGAATGAAATCCATGCGTGGCAGATAACTAAGACAAAAGCACATTGTTGTTACTGTTATTATTAAATATCATTTATATAATGTCTATTATGTTCCAGGCACAGTGCTAAGCACTTTATAAATATAAATTATATATATATATATACATGAACATATATGTATATATTTATGTATATGTGTGTATATTGTGTATATATGCACGCATGTATATATGTGTGTGTATGTATATGTGTGTATGTATACACACACGCACATACAACATTCTTCTCCTTTAAAACATCTTATAAACGAGTGTGTTCTCTAAGCTGATACTGCTCTTGTTTGCCATATATCTTTTCTTCAAAAGGAATTAAAACATTTTCTGCCTAAGCTAGCTTCAGCCTTTTTTGGTCTCCTTATGGCAAGCTATTTGTATTATTTAAATTTCTATAAGAAATGGTAATTGCCTCTGTCAACTTTTGTCTTTTTACCCATTTCTCATTTTTCACCATCAATAGTTTACTTAAGTAGGTCAGGTTAACATTGCTGTAATTCCATGCCAAATCTTTTATTTTTTTCTATGTTAATGCGATATTAATTTTTATCTTGATCCAAGTATGATATGATTCTATAGACAAATGATCCTGAAATGACTTCCATAGAGATAATCAGGCATTTCCCAATTGTTTAAGTATAATCAATTTCACTTTCCATGTTATCAAGCGCTTGCCACATCTAGCATTTCTGAACTCTTTCCTTGAAGAATATATTCATGAAGTAAAGGCACAAATGAGCTGAATCATCTATGGTATCACTCCTTTATAATTCTTAAATTATATTTTCCAATACAATTTTCACCATTAGCCTCTATAGGAAGAACCCTACAGTCATAAAATAAAGTTGATTTAATTTGGAGGAAATTATCTAGTTCTCCCTTTCTCTCCCTCCCCACCCCATTTCTATCTCTCTGTATCTCTGCCTCTGTCCCTCTTTATGTGTGTGTGTGTGTGTATTTCCCCATGTGAAATTTCTGTTTCTCTCAGAGCACTTTGTTTATACATCAATGTGCTTTCACATTTCATTTTATAGTTATTTCTGTATGTTTCCATAAATTCTTACAATGAATTCTCATTGCAGCATGGAGTTGATACTAGATTTTCCAAAGATCTGCCAATAGAAGATAATCTCTGGCAGTTTTTGCCATGTTGGAAAGACTTTGAGTGTGGACCTGGCAGTAGACCAAGTTTACTTCCTGGGCACCAGCATTGATAAGTAAAGAGGCTCCTCACCCTGCAACATGGCCAGTTCTTTGACCGTGGCAACCCATGCAGCTAAGGACAACACAAAATGGCTCTTGGTTCTATGTGTCCCACAGGCTGATGAGAATCAAATGACTTGTAGACTAACTTCAAATTCTAGTCATTCACGTGGACAACAATCTATGCTGTAGGCTCTGGTCCTACAGTTTTTTGAAACTTGTGAGAGCAACGAAAAGTGAGAGATAAAAGTCTCAAGATTTAAGGAAGTCTTTGCATTTCTACTTCTCCTGAAAGGAGCCATTGTTCCAGAATTGCCAACAAATGAGCCTGCTGTGCTAGCCAAGAATGATCAGGGCACACTTTGGGAGCTGTGAATGACAGGCTGGGGCATAGTTGCCATTAATGGAAATGACAGCCACCTGCCCCCTTTCTTATGTGTCAGACTAAAATTCTATCCTAAACAAACACAGTCTTAAGTTAAATGCCTGTTCCTCAGCCTGTGTCTCCATTGCCTCAGGCTCCACCTTTAAGGAATTGCTTTCCATCTCTCCCCAAAATTGATACTGATTGAGAGAAAAGAATATGGTCAGTAGAGCAATAGAAATAAAATCACCACTTCATTTCTCCTAGAACTGAGCTTACTTTTTACTCCCAGTCCTCTTGCCTTTAGGCATACAGAACCATACTCTTAAGTCCAAAGCAAGGGTCTTACCCTTACTTCATTTTTAAAATAGAGTTTCTAAAGTGGTAGGTCCAGGAGGGCTGCAGGTAAATGTTTACCTAGATTTTATCAAAGTGTTTACTAAATTATTTTGTATTATTCTTCTAGGCTAGACGATAAGAAGACTAAATGTGAGTCTGGTGAATGCACGATTAAATGGTTTGAAACTAGTTGATTAGAAGAATGCAAAGAGTAGTCATTAATCTTTCCATGTCAACTTGGAAAAGGGTCTCTGTAGAAATGCCTTAGATATCGATAGTGACCTTTTTTCTTTTTAAACCTGTTATCAGTGGCTTAGGTAAAGGCATATGTCTTGTTCCTATCAAAACTACAGATGTCACAAAACTTCAAAGTACAGCTAAAAAGAAAAATAGAAAAAAATAAACAGAATGAAGGATCCAAAAAGAATATAATACAGCAATTTTACAAAAGCATTTAGTGAATTTTGCCAGGCATGCCATGAAATTTTGGATGTACTGTTATTGCAGATAAAAGCATTTACAATAAATTTTATCTACCCAGCATATAGAGTATGGTAGGAATAGTGCTTACAAAAATAAATAAACTTGCCTGTTATTTGTATGCATTAACCAGAAAAAAAAAAGAATCAGACCTTGAATTCACAAAGGACTTCACAAAAGCAGTTGCTTTTATTGGAAGGGAATCTGTGAATGTGTGGATTTCCCCAATTCTCCCATAATGTTGTCATCTTAAACATTTAGTATGATTTCTTATAGCAAAAGATACTAAGCTATGAGGGGAAAAATGGAATCACTGGACTAAAACAGTGGGCCAAATCTAATAAGCTGAGATTCAGTAGAAATAAAGGAAAATGGTATATCTGTGTTGAAGAATCCAACTTCAAAAGTTCAGGATGTTGGAGGAAAAGTTAAGTAGCACTTAGTCTTAAAAAATCTGAAGATTTTAGAGAACCACAATCTGAACATGAATTAGGAGTGAAATATGACAATCACAATAATAATATACAACTTTAAGGTTTGATCCCCAAAACCAACTGGTGAGGTAGATGATACTATTATCCCCATTTTCCAGATGAGGAAACTGAGACCACAATGGGTTAAAATATCTGTCCATGGTCACAGAGCTACTAAATGTCTGAGTTAGGATTTGAAATAAGGTGTTCCTGAATTGTAGACTAATGTTCTATCCATTACATCATGTAGCAGTCAAAACAAGTTATTGAAAACTTGGGTCATGGTAAGAAAGGTGGAAATCAATACTTCCTAAATTATTTACTTGTTCAATGACAAACCAAACTTTCAAATGATTGATCCTAAAACTAAAAAAATGAAATTCATTTGGAGCAAAATATAGGTCAAGAATTTCAAGGAAAATAATGAAAAAAGTAGGAACAAAGGGGACTGGGCAGTTCTAGATTTTGAACTACCCTATATAACAGTAACCATCAAATGATGTGGTAACTGCTTAAAAAACTAAGGAGATTGTTCAATGGATAGCTTAGGAACACAATATCCTAAAGAAATGAATGCTAATAACCTAGTGTTTGATGAACTTAAAGACCTCAGCTACTGGGGTAAGATTCACTATGAATGAGAACTACTAGAAAAACTAGAAAGCAGTCTGGCAAAAAATCATGTTTAGACCAACACATCATACCATGTATTAAGACAAGCTTCAAATGGATATATGAGATTTCTTTTACGACATGTACATGCATTATATATATAAAATGTCACATCATAAGCCAATTAGAGGGATCAGGAAGAATTTCTTTAGGGTTTAAGAATGGGGGGAAAATCATGAACAGACAAGGGATAGAGAAGACTACAGAAAGTAAAATGGACAATTTTGAATATAAAAAGTTAAAATTTTATTGCATAAACAAGATTAAAGGAGCAATTAGGAAAATATTTGCGGTTTTTTTCATAGAGGTCTTATTTCCAAGACATAAAAGGAGCTAATTCAAATTTGTAAGAATATAGAAATAAGAATAAATCCCCAATTAATAGTGATAGGAAATGAACAACCAAGTAAGAAATCTAAGTTACTAAGAAAAATGTTCTAAATCATTAATAATGAGAGAAAAACAAATTAAAGTAACTGGGTTTCCACCTCATATTTATTAGATTGGCAAAGGTAAAAGAGGAAATGACAAATATTGGAGAGGCTGAAGTAAAAACAGGCACATTGATGTGTTGATGGTTGAGCTATGAATTCCTACAGCAATTCTGGAAAGCAATTTGGAAAAATGTCCCCTAAGTTTAAGTTACCCAACTGTGAATAGCCTTTGAACCAATAATACCACTACTAGGACCATGCCTCCGAAGAGATAAAAGGGAGGGAAAGCTCTACATGTAACAAAGTGATTTGTATTGTATCAGGTTTTTGTTTTGTTTTATTTTTGTAGCAGCAAAGACCAGGAAACTAAGGGCTGCCTATCAACTGGAAAGTGGCTGAACAAATTATGGCATATGAAATTAATGTGATGCTATTGTGCTGTAAGAAATGGAGAAGTTGCAGAGAAACATGGGGAGAATGCTATGAACTGATTGAGTGTGAAATGAGCAGACTCAGTAGAACAATTTATTGCAACACCAATGTTGTAAAAAAAAGAAAAAACCAACAACAACAACAACAATTCTACATGGTGGAGCAGAGTCTGGGACCCAGCTGAACTCTCCCAATATTCCCTTCCAATGCTAAAATGATGCCTCAAATAAAACTTTGGGGTAGCAGAGCCAACAAAAGATCAGAGGAAGGTGATTTATCCAGCCTAAGACAACTTAGAAGGTCTGCAAAAGGGGTCTGTAACATGAGGGTGGGTGGAGGTCCGCAGAATGGCAAAAGCCCCAGTTGCGGGCCTTGGATAGTATGATAGTAGCATGATAGCAGTACCAGCAGATTTGGGAACTCTAAGGCCAGAGATGGTAAGGGTCAGGCAACTAATCAGAAAGAGATTACCAGAGACCCTTAGCAGAGAGTCTGGCACTGGGTGCGGCTAGAATGGATTGGCAACTCAATTGCGCATACACAGTTCTTGGTCACAGTTCCAGGGCAGAGAGAAGCACTAGTACTTGCGGCTGCATGGGAGCACAGATCAAGGGAGCAATGACCATACTTCTCCCAGAATAACACAACCCTTAACAAGCACCAAAAACTTGTAGATTCTCAGAACTATCTCTGTAAACAGCAGCACAAAAAAAGTCTGGCACTTGACACAGAGCCTCCCCATCCCCAGGTAAGCAGAGCCCAACTTTAACGTAAAATTTAATAGTCTGGAAAAAATGTGCAAACAAAAAGCTACTATGGTGGCAGAGAAGAGCAAGATATAAACTCACAAGAAGATAATAATATGGAAACAGCTAAAAGCAAAGCCTCAAAGAAAAATGCTAATTGGAACCAAGACCAGTAAAAATTTCTGGAAGGGGTAAAAAACAGACAAGAGTGGTGGAGGAAAAATTGAAGGAAGAAATAAGAGTGATGCAGGAAAATTATGAAAAGATAGTTAACACAGCTTGGCAAAAGAAGCATAAAAACACTGAAGAAAATAACAACTTAAAAAACAACAACAACAGAATTTGCCTAATGGTAAGAGGCATAAAAATTCCCTGAAGAAAAGAACTCCTTAAAAAGAAGAATTGGCCAAATGGAAAAAGAGGTACAAAAGCTCACTGAAGAAAATAATTCCTTACAAATTAGAATTGGTCAAAAGGAAGCTAATGACTCCATGATACTTCAAAAAACAATAAAACAAAGTTAAAAGAATGAAAAAAAATAGAAGAAAATGTGAACTTTCTTATTGGGGAAATAACTGACCAGGAAAATAGACTGAGGTGAGATAATTTAAGAATTATTGGGCTATCCGAAAACCATTATCAAGGAAAGAGGGTAGACATCATATTTCAAGAAATTGCCATGGGAAATTGCCCAAATATCCTCAAACTAGAGGGTGAAATAGAAACATAAAGAGTAGATACCTCCCCCCCTGAAAGAGATCCCAAAATGAAAATACCCAGGAATATTATAGCCAAATTCCAGAGCTCCCAGGTCAAGGAGAAAATATTGCAAACAGTCAGAAAGAAATCATGCAAATATCATGGAGCTACAGTTAGGATAACACAAGATTTAGCAGCTTTCATGTTAAAGGAGCAGGGGGGCTTGGAATATAATATTCTAGAAGGCAAAGAAGTAAGTATTATAGCTAAGAATAATATGCCCAGCAAAACTGAGTATAATCCTTCAGGAGAAAAAAATGACTATTTGACAAAATAAAGAACTTCCAAGCATTCCTGATGAAAGGACTAGAGCTGAATAGAAAATCTGACATGCAAATAGAAGATTCAAGAGAAGTATAAAAAGGTAAACATGAAAGAATAATTATAAGGGACTCAATAAACTTTAACTATTTACATTCCTATGAGGAAGATGATGCATGTAAATCTTAAGAACCTTATCATTATTAGGGCAGTTAGAAGGGAGTCTACATGGAAGAGGGCATGGATGTGAGTCAGTTATGTTGAGATAACCTCTAAAAAATGCAGGAGTGAAAAAGATAGATGCTGGGAGAAAGGGGAAGGGAGAAGTAGAATGGGGAAAAAGGCAAAACCCGGAAATGGAGGGATGGCTGGCAAGGCTTGAACCTCACTCTCACTGAAATTAGTTCAAAGAGAGAAGAGAATACACACACACACACACACACACACACACACACACACATACATACTGAGTTGCACATAGAAATCTATCTTATACAATAGAGAAATAAGAGGGGACAGGAATAAGAGATATGAGGGGATGATTAAAAAGGAGGACAGATTAAGGCAGGCAGTGGTCAGAAGCAAAACAGACTTTTGAGGAGGAACAATATAAAAAGAAAGAGAAAGATAAACAGAAGAAAATAGGATGGAGGGAAATACATAGTGATCACAACTGTGAATATAAACGGGATGAGCTAACCCATAAAACACAAGCAGATAGCAGAATGGATTAGAAACCAGAATCCAAGAATATGTTGTGTACAAGACACACTTGAAACAAAATGACACTCACAGAGTTAAAATAAAAGGCTGGAGTAGAATATATTAGGCTTCAACTGAAATAAAGGCATGGATAGCCACCATGATTTGAGACAAAGTCAAAATATACCTAATTAAAAGAGATAATCAGGGGAACTACATTTTGTTAGAAGGTATCATAGACAATGAAGTAATATCAAAAAATTTTACACCAAGTTTCTCTGATAAAGGCCTCATTTCTCAAATGTATAGAAAACTGTCAAATTTATAAAAATGTCCATTTACCAACTGAGAAATGGTAAAAGGATATGTATAGGTAGTTTTCAGAACAAGAAATGAAAACTATCTATAGTCATAGTCATATAAAAAAATCTCTAAATCACTATTGATTAGAGAAAGCCAAATTAAAACAAATCTGAGATACTTCCTCGCACTTATCAGAAATGATAAATGCTGGAGGGGATGAGAGAAAATAGGTACTGTTTGATGGAGTAGTGAATTGGTCCAATCATTTTGGAGAACAATATGAAATTATGCCCAAAGGAGTACAAAACTATGCATACACTTTGACCCAGTAATACCACGACTAGGTCTGTAACCCAAAGAGACCAAAGAAAAAGGACCTATATGTACAAAAATACTTGCAGCAGCTTTTTTTGTGGTGGTGAAGAATTCTAAATTGAGGAGATGCTCATCAATTGAGGAAAAAGCTAAATAAATTGTGGCATATGATTGTGATCGAATACTATTGTGATATAAGAAGTGAGGAGGTGATTTCAGAAGATATAAGAAGTGAGGGGGTGGTTTCATAAAAACATGGGAAGACCTATATGAACTGATGCAAAATAAAGTGAGAAGAATTGACATATCATTGTGCACAGTAACAGCAATGTTATAATGATGATCAACTGTGAAAGACCTAGCTATTGTGATCAATATAACAACATCCAAGATAATTCCAAAGTATTCATGATAAAAAAAAGTCTCCATCTCCAAAGAGAGAATTGATGAACTCTGAGTACAACTGAAGTATAGTTGTTGTTTTTTTGTTTTATTTATTTTTTGCTTTGCTTTGCAATATGGCTAATATGAAAATATGTTTTGCATGATTTCAAATGTGTAATTCCATATTTTTGCCTTCTCAGTGAGTGGCAGAGGAGTAGGAGGGAAGGAGAGAATCCAGAACTTAAAATTTAAAAAGAAAAGAATGTTAAAAAATAAATTTTAAAAATAAAAATGAATAAAAAACAAACAACTCCAAAAGACTTAAGAACTCTGATCAATGCAATTATCAACTATGTTCCTAGAGGGGTAACGATGAAGAATCCAAACCATTCTCTGACATAGAAATGATAGAATAAATACACATTTTTGGACATAACCAAACTGGGGATTTGTTTTGCTTGTCTATGAGTATTTGTTAAAAGGATTTTGATCTCTATCTTGTTCCTCCTCTTCTCAGGGCAGGGATGGGGGGAATGGGGATAGACATGATAAATACTTGATAGCCAGAATAGAACTAAAATTTAATTTAAGAGAAAAGAGAGGCAGAATTTTGAGTAATAAGGCAGTATTAGAGTCACTGTACCCCGTTTGCTCAAGCTACATTGTGGAACCTAGAGATTACGTTCTAGAGTTGAGAAACCCACCATTAATGTGGCAGATCATGCTGAGCAGGGCAACCGGAAGGGTGTAGTATCTGGGGTTTATGTCCCTTCAGCATCAGTTGGAGGAATCAGAGATGTTTAAACTGAAAATAAAAAAAATGCTGGGGTCAGGGATGAGGACATAGAGAGAATATGTATCTTCAAGTAAGTAGAGGATGATCATGTGCAATGGGAATATAAGAGTCTGTTGAGCTATTCAAGGATAGGAATTGGAAAAATTACTGAAAAGATGTGAATTGAGATGACTTCAAAGGAGAAAAATAGTTCCTGATAACTAGAGCTGTCCAAAAAAGGAATAGGAGTTTCAGGGATTCCCCTCATAGTTTCTCTTCAAGCAAAGAACTAGATTACATTTGACTGGGTGTTTGATAGTTATCTTCCTCTTTTCATGTGGATTATACTAGATGGCCACTTCAGCCCCTTCTTTCTCAAAAATGCTGTACCTATTACCAGAGAGAACAGTGATCATGGTGAAACAGATTTGGAGATTGTTGAATCTTCCCTACTTTCTCCAGAGGCTGCTGGTGGTACATTGGATAGAGTGCTGGGTCAGGAGTCAGGAAGACTTGAATTTTAACTGGGTGATCCTCAGCAAATCACATAACCTCTGTTTGCCTCATTTTCCTCAAAGGTAAAAGGGCTTGAATAATAGCACCTACCTCATAGGGCTGTAGGATCAAATCAGCTAAGGTTTGTAAAAGGAGCTTAGCACAGTGACTGACCCAAAGTAGGTGCTATATAAATGCTTATTCTCTTCCTCCTGCTTTATTGGACCTGAGGGCTGTTCTTTAAGCATGAACCACAAAGAGATATAATCAGAGGGCTATCAATAAAGAGAAACCACAACTATTTGTAGCTGTCATTACGCTAGACAACATGTATAAGGAGGGAAGGTGTCCAGCAATTCAAATTGAGCTAATATCATTTCTTAAATCCAAGAGCCCATAGAAAGCTGAGGCTGAATGACAGGTAGCAACCTGGCCATCATATCCCCACAACGGCAGCTGGAAATGTCTCAAGAGCGAAGTCGGCCCTTTGAAGTCATTGGGAGACAGAGGAGATTATGATGAACTAGGCAGTTCAGAATTAGATTTAAAGGCCCAATTATCCCTTCGAAGTCATTGGGAGACAGAGGAGATTATGATGAGCTAGGAAGTTCAGGATTAGATTTAGGTAGAGAGAGGGTGGTAGAGGCTGTTGATGTATAGTATTGGGGAGAAAATGGTGACAATAGAAATAAAGGCACATAGGCCAAGATTGGCACGGTTTCTTTGGAAATAGTAGATCAGTTTGGCTTAAATGGAGAAGTCATGTTAAGGACAAGTAAGGTAACAAGGTTATCAAATAGTTGCAGGCAAATCATGGACGTTTTTGAAGAAGATGGAAATTTATCTAGTAAAGCAGACCAAGGTGGAGGTGGGAGTTATTGCAGATTTTAAAGTAAGAAATTAAAAGATCAAATTAGTAGAAGGATATAGAAAGGACTGGATGGATAGGCATAAGACCAGGGCATGGAAACCAATTGGATGGGAGGCAAAACAGGACTTGAAATATAAAGGCCTGAGCCTGTTCTTTCCACTATTCAATTTCTTTGTGCAAAAATGTAATTTAGCAAAATGATTTTAAGATCTCTGTTAATCATATTAATTCTATCAGCCCCACTCTTTCCATTATGCAGCTTATCATCCTGGGTCTTTACTAGTCCCCTGTTCCTACCATGCCTTATAATACTAAAAATGTAAATTATTAATAATTCATATTTATGCAGCATTTTCAGGCTTACAAAGAACTTTCCTCACAATCTTTTAAGAGCTATTACAAGTAATGATAATAATTAACATTGACAAATCACTTAGAGGTTTTCAAAGCCATGTACATACATTATCTCCTTTGATCATCATGAGTCTGTGAGGTGCTATAAGTATCCCCATTTTACAGATGATAAGATTGAGGCTGAAAGGCTTCATAGTTATTAAGTATCAGAAGTAGGATTCAAACTTAAGTCATCCTGCCTCCAAGTCTTTAGCCCTATCCATTATGCTACCTAGAGAGTCAGAGAGGTTAAGGGTCAGAGAGTTTAAGTGACTTACCCAAATGCACAGGGTGAATAAGTATGTGTCAGAGGTAAAATTTAAATTCAGTCATTTTGTATTCATTCTGTTACCCCTTAATTTCAGAGAGGGACAGGATTTTGGAGGCTGTCTACTCCAGTGAATACTGAATAAGTATCAACCTTGCTCTATGCCCAACAAGATTTTGCTTGAAAACTGCAAGTGTCAAGTATCCACTAATTGAAGGCCATAGGAAAACCAAATTCCTGTCCTGGATGCTCAAGATAATTAACATTGGATGCAGAAGTAAAAGTGAATCGTCTGTTCCACAGTCCTACAGAGTTGAGTTGAATTCAGGAAGATTGTAATGGGTTAATTGAGTGTTCTCTGTTTTCTGCATTTCCCTATGTCTACCTTTGAATGCTTTTGTATCTTCAGAGCTTTCTGCAGTGGAAAAAATAATCAATTGTTCTATAACTGGTGCCTCCCAACACTCCATCCTAGGTCTTCTCTTCTCCCTATCATACTTGCTTAGTGATCCCACTAAGTGCCATGGGTTCAACAGGATATCATCATTATGCCTATGATTCTAAATCTCTCTATCCAACCAGCCCTAGTCTCTCTCCTGACTTCCAGTCTTGCATCTTCAACCACCTGTCAGATATCTAATTGGATATCCTGTAAACGTCTAAAATTCAACACATTCTAAACTGAAGTTATCTTTCCACCAAACTTCTCCACTTTTCCAAACTTGGTGATTCCTGTTGAAGGCATCACCATCTACCTACTCACTCAGGAGCACAATCTCTGTCTTCCTTGACTAATCTTTCTCACCCTGCATATCCAATCTGTTGCCAATTCTTGTCATTTCTATCTTCATGACAGCATTTCTTGTATATTTTCTTCCTCTCTATTCATACAACCAACACCCTGGTACACCCCATCATCACCTCATGCTTGGATTATTTCATTAGCCCACTTATTGGTATCTCTGCCTTAAATCTCTCCCCATTCTAGCCCACCCTCCACCCAAATGCCAAAATGATTTTCTAAAGTGTAGGTCTGACCATATTACCCATAGATCAGTAAAATACACTGGCTCCCTTATTGCCTACTGGATCAAACATTAAATCCTTTATTTGGTTTTTAAAACTCTTCATAATCAGTCCTCTTCCTAGCCTTCTAATCTTTTTTTATTTTTTATTAATTTATTTTGATTTATCAACAATCACTTCCATAAGCTTTTGAGTTTTAAATTTTTCTCCTCCTCCCTCCCCACCTCCCTCCCCAAGATGGCATGCAATCTGATATAGGCTATACATATACATTCCTATTAAACATATTTTCACATTAGTCATGTTGTAAGTAAGAATTAGAACCAATGGGAGGAACCACCAGAAAGAGGAAACAAAACACAACAGAAGAAAAAAAATAGCAAATAGTATGCTTCAATCTACATTCAAACTCCATAGTTCTTTCTTTGGATGTGAATAGCATTTTCCATTGTAAGGCCTTTTCCATTATAAGGAGATGTCTTAGACCCTTGTATTGCTGAGAAGGATTAAGTCTATCAATATTAGTCATCGCATAATATGGCTGTCACTGTGTGTAATGTTCTCCTGGTTCTGCTCACGTCACTGAGCATCAGACCATAAAAATCTTTCCAGATTTTTCTGAAGTCTACCTGTTTATCATTTCTTATAGCACAGGAGTATTCTATTACATTCATATATCACATTCACAGTTATGATTACTATATGCATCTTTCTCTCCATCCTTCCCTCCCCCCCATTTATGCTTTTCTTTCTCCTTTCTCCTTTTCCCTCCTCACTAGTGTTTTGCTTTTGACCACCCGCCTCCCTCAGTCCTGCCTCACTTCTATTAGCCTCTTCCCTTTTCTTCCCCTTTACCCTTACTACTTACTCCCTGCCTTCTATCCCCCCTCTCTTTTCTTTCCCCCTTTCCCTCTTACTACCAATAGGGCAAATTAGATTTCTATATCTAACTGATTATGTTATTCCCTTCTTGAGCCAAATCTGATAACAGTAAAGTTCAAACAATGCTCATCTCCCTCCCTTCTTTCCCTCTGCTGTAATAAGTTTTTGTGTCTTTTCCTGTAATGTAATTTACCCTTGTCTGTCTCCTCCTTTCCTTTTCTCTCAGTACATTTTCTTAGTTAAATCAGATTAATCCACTTACTTGGATCCATTTAACCTACTTGAATTAGAATTTTTTAACATTGCATCAAAGTCAACTTATACCCATTCCCTTATACCCCTTTTAACATGGTATAATAACAATACAGTTCTCAAGAGTTACAAGTGTCATCTTCCCTCGTAGGGATGTAAACAGTTTGCCCTTATTAATAACATGTTGAGCTCTGGTTTTTTTATCAGGAAGGTATGGAAGTCCCCTTTTGTTGAATATCCATCTCCTCCCCTGGAAGATCATGCTCATTTTCGCTGGAGAGTTGAACCTTGGCTGCAATCCAAGCTCCTTTGCCTTATGGAATATCATGTTCCACGTCCTGTGGTCTTTTAATGTTGAAGCTGCAAGGTCCTGTGTAATCCTGACTGTGGTTCCATGATCGTTAAATTGTTTCTTTCTGGCTGCTTGCAGTACTTTCTCTCTGACCCGGTAATTTTAGAATTTGGTGTTTATATTCCTCGGCGTTTTCAATTTGGAATCTCTTTCAGAAGGTGATTGGTGGATTCTTTCTGTGGCTATTTTGCCCTCCGGTTCTAGGACCTTAGGGCAGTTTTCCTTTATGATTTCCTGAAAGATACTGTCTAGGCTCTTTTTTTTCATCGTGATTTTCAGGTAGACCAATAAATTTTAAATTGTCTCTCCTGGATGGATTTTCCAGGTCAGTTGTTTTACCAATGAGGTATTTTATGTTTTCATCTATTTTTTTCATTCTTTTGTTTCTGTTTGACTGATTCTTGCTCTCTCATAGAGTCATTAGCTTCCATTTGCCCAATTCTAATTTTTAACAAATTGTTTTCTTTTATTAGATTTTGAACCTCCTTCCCCATTTGGCCAATTGTATTTTTTAGGGACTTGTTTTCTACAGTTAATTTTTGTCCTTCTTTTTCCAAGCTACTGACTCTCTCTTGCATACCTCTTATTTCTTTTCCCATTTTTTCTTCTACCTCTCTCATTTGACTTTTAAAATCCTTCTTGAGCTCTTCTAAGAAAGCTTGTTGGGCTTCAGACCAGTTCATATTGCCTTTTGAGGTTTCATATGTTGGTTTGTTGACAATGTTGTCCTCTTCAGAATTTCTGCCTTCATCTTCACTCTTCCAATAATAAGAATCTATTGTACATTTCTTTTTGCTTATGGTGTTTGCTTATTTCTTGGCCTTTAAAGAGATTGAGTTTTCCTGCTGTAGAGCAGAGGGCACTGACCCAAGCTTCTTGTGTTGGGAGCCTAGGGCCTAGTCACTGTCTTTGTGAGCTGGGGCCTCCAATGCTGGCAGTTGGAGGCTGTAGGGTTCTGGTCACTTACCCGGTGTTGGGCTGCAATCAGCAACACTGTAACTCTAGAGGTAGGATTGGGTAGTCTGGCCCCTAGAGGTTGCCTGCTTTTCCTTTTCCTTTCACTTTCTTAGGCTCTTTTCAGATGGATGTTGCAGGATGTTTATCCACCTAGGGCCCCTTGGGGCATTGCTTCCCTTTGCTGAGGCACTGGGAGACCCAGTTACTGTAGAATGCCCAGGCACCTGCTGGTTTTCCAAGTTGGTTTCCAACAGTTCCCCCGCCCTCACTGAGGCACTCGGGAATTCAGGTGTTGGTGTTTGCCTGCTCCACCACCTGGGCTTCAGGATCTTCTCCTGGTATATTGAGGAGGGACTTTCCACTAGTTTGCTGGGACACCTGCCTTTCTGCATTTCTCCCCTTCCCCCAGGGCAAGAGGGGCCTTTCTCGCTAATCCCTCAAGTTACCTGGGCTACTGGACTACTGTACCCCATCTTGGTTCAGCTGTTCCAGGGTTTTACCTGGGGTGATATTTTCTGGGCTTTCAGGGGTTAACAACAGAGGGTCACCTTCCAATCTTCTTACACTCTACTCCTCTCTCCATATTCTGTGACTAGCAATGCTGGCCTCTTCACCCTTGCTTGCACAAGTCCCTCAGTCGCCCAACTCTCAACCCCATGACTGACATGTTCTCCTCACTTTACATCTTCCCTAGATTCAGCTAAAATCTTATGTTTTGTAAGAGGCCTTTCCCTGCTGTCCCTACATTCTACCCCTTCCAGAGCTTTCCCTCTGGGATTACCTCCAATTTGCCCTGTATATATCCTGCATGTATGTAGTTCTAAGCATTTTTGTCTCCTACATTAGAATGTGAATTCCTTGAGGCATAGGCTGTGTTTTTTGTGTTTCTTTGTATTCAAAAATTTTAGCACAGTGATTATCTCATAGTGATAGTTTAATAAATGTTTGTTGATGATGATTTTCATATTGTATATTAAGTACAACTAGTTCCCAATTAGGGCCATGGATGAATCCCCTAAAGTCTTCACATCATTTGAATTTATACTACCTATTTCCATTGGGCTAGAAATATTTACAATATTTTAAATAATTATAACTTCCAATGTGGGCAGCTAGGATGCCCAGCTGTGAACAGCTGATAGAGCACTGGGCTTAGAAGCAGGAAGACTCATCTTCCTGAGTCTAAATCTGGCCTCAGACACTTACTAGCTATGTGACCCTGGGCACATAACTTAACCCTGTTTGTCTCAGTTTCTCATCTGTTAAAAGAGCTAGAGAAGGAAATGGCAAACCATTTCAGTATCTTTGCCAAGAAAACCCCAAATGGAGTCATGAAGAGTTGGGCATGAGGAAATGACTCAATGACAACAACACAGCTTCCAATAGTGTGAATTCCAATACATGCAACCATTTATGAGTTATTGCTTTTACTAATTGAGACCGAGAGTACCATTTTCTAAAATATCATCTATTATCTACATTTTAGGGAGATCCTAGTCATGAGCCATAACTAAACTTTGCTTAGAAATTTGGGGGAGTTGTTATTCTAGAGTAGAGACAATGAATCAAAGAGAAATCATGTCCTGCCTCTTCTTTGAGGTCCCTTGTGCCTCTCCCCTGAGCTCCATGAATGTAAACTCAGAGGCAGAGATTCCTTTGGGAGAAGATAGCAATATTTGTTCATAATTTCCCAGGAATCAAAGTTAATTTTAATAGTCCATAGTTAAGAGACTTCATTCTGTTCTCTTTTTTGAAAATCAGAGCATCTGTCCTTCTACGATGCTAATGTAATCTCCCCTTCTCACAGTCTAAGATCACTGAGAGTCATTCATCCATCACATCTGACAATTCTTTCAGCACTTTGAGATTCAGACTATCTAGGCTTAATGATTTCAACGCCTCAAAGGCAACTTGAGGTTCTTTTACTATATTCCTAGTTATCTTGAGTATCTTCTTCCTATTAGCCATTTCAACTATATTCTTTCCATTCCAAAGATGATTTTCCTTGGAAGAAAAATTTGAAGTAGCAGTATCCAATCCTACAATGGGTGAATGGATTGGAAAAAGTAGGTGTGTCTCATTGAAGCAACATGTTCACTCTTATTTTTTCAGACACCAGGGATCATGGACCAGAGTCATAGATGCAGAGATGGAAGGTATCATTCCAAATCATCTGATCAAACTAACATATTTTAGAGATGAAGAAACTAAAGTCTATGAATCATACAGATAGCAAGATTAAGGGTTAGAAAACTCAGATTCCCTAACGCCAAATCCAGTATTCGTTCCCTGGAGTATGTGGATTCATCACTGATTGAATGAGCCCAAAGAGTAGTCACTAATGGATAGACATGGATAATGAATCTTTAGTGGAGTACTTCAAGGATTTATCTTAGCTCATGTAGTGTTTAAAATTTGTAAATGACTTGGATGAAGGATATATTGCATATTTATGAAAATTTGTGAGTGACAAGAGTTGTCAGGTGGAAAAAATAGCACATATCTAAAATTCTGCCTAATTATTAATCACAATAATAAATCATATTTATAGTATTTTCATATTTACAAAGACCTTTTCCTATAAGTGACTTGTGACAGTACTGAAATTTTTCTTATTCCTTTTTTTACAGATGAGGAAACTGGGACTCTGAGAGGTTATGTGACTTCCCTATGGTCACATAGCTGGTGAGTACATAATCAGGGATCAATGTTGTTTTTTTTTCCCCCCTGTTCTATAATGACTCTCTTTCCTCCCTCCTCCATTGTTAGCAGTACTTATGAGAAAAGTTCAACTGATTTCACTTATTGGAATTAATGGATTCTTATCTTCTTGGTTTTTGAATGTTAGGCTAAAAGATGCATTATTGTGTATAAATATATGCCCACCATAGTGAAAACATTCAGGAACAGGAAGTTTAACTTGAGGAAGGAGAGAGGTATCTCTCTTTAGGGAACTACATCTTCAATAACATTAATTGAGAAAGAAGGAATGCCCATTCTGTAACTGTAATAGATATTCCATCTAAAAGGTATTTGAAGATCATGCAGCCCAACACGTTGCTTTGCAGATGGGAAAAGTAAGGCACAGAGGGCTTCAGTGACTGACCACTTCCTTTAAGCAGTTAGAAGCTCCATCTTTTGACTTCTAGTTAGGTAATTTTTCTAATCACAGTGGATTAGCCCCCTCCTTTTACCTGGGATATATTTGTGGAAAAACATAGAAAAATGAATGAGCCATTCTTCTTATTTCTCATATAGCAAAGATAGAATAAATATGAAACATGTTTTTTCCTCCTTTATTTTTGGAGGATCTAGTTTAAAGGATTCATGGGACTTTAAGACTAAAAGACCAGCTCCTCATTTTATAGGTTGAGAGACCAAAGAAAGTAAGTGACTTCTCTAAGGTCATGGAGTGAGTCAGTTACAAAGCTGAGCCTAGAACCCAGGGTTTGGTGAGTTCCAGCTTAATACTTTTTAAGTCCACATAGTGTCTAATATTTTTTATATTTCCCAGTTCTTTGGCTGCTCATATGACTTGGATAAGGCAGGAGTCAACATTTCTACAGCTTTCAGTAGCATGATCACCACCATCTGTCCTGTCCCTATGCCCTACAGTCCTTTGGCATTGACATAGGACATAATTAGAGGCAGCTAGTTGGCACAGTAGATAGACCATATGGTCTAAAGTCAGAAACACATGAGTTCAAATCTTGCCTCAGACAGTTACTAGATGTGTGACCCTGGGCAAGTCACTTAACTCTTGTCTTCCTTACTTTCCTTAAGTGTAAAATGTGGATAAAAATAGCACTATCTAGAGATGTTATGAAGATCAAATAAGATAATACTTTCAAAGCACTTAACATAGTGGCTAGCACACATAGTAATTGTTTAATAAATATTTATTTCCTTCCTTCCTTCTTACTTATATAACCTAAGGACCTAAGGCCCAACTACTATACATTCAGGACTTTTGGATCTTTCCATCTGACACACAGCTGACATTTCTTTTATGTGTTATTCCTTCCAATTAGAGGATGAGCTCCTTAAGAGTAGGGACTGTCTCAGTTCCTCTATTTATCTATATGCCCAACCCTTAGCAAAATGCCTGGAACAGAGTAATTATTTATGTATTTTTTCTGTCATTCATTTGTCCTTTCATTTTTGCATCTCCTATCTCTTCAATGTTTCCTATTTAAATAGGCTTGAATGAGTTTCTCATAACATTGAGCATTGTTTCACAAATGTCACGTGCCCAGCCATGTCATTAGTAGGAAAATAAAGCTTCAGGGTGAGTGCTGTTCTCACACTTAGCATTGATCAACAAGTGACATGTATGAGCTATGAACCATTGGCCAACTTGGTAACGTGTCTGAAAAGTTAATGTTAAATCTTACCTGAATTTTCACAGGCGAGTTTGAATGGATAACACATGAAATCAAATAGATCAATGCTTTAATGCAATTAATTAACACTTATCTGATCAGGGGAGGGAAGTAGAAATTGATTCAGTCTTTACGAAACCTTTATATAAATGCCAGAGCCTTCCATGCTTCTCTTGATGACCTGATGAATCCTAGCCAGAAGGAAAACACCAGCCCTAAAGCTAAATTTAAATGCATAAGCCTGTGAACAGGTCCTCTGAGGAACAGGAGAATGCCTACCAGGTGTGTTGTGCCCTACACCTAATATCTTCACCCCCGTCACCATCAATAATTATTGAGCTCCTGAAAAATGCAAGGCCATCTGCTTAGTCCTAGGGGCAGAAAAAGTGGAGCTTAAAATCTACTCGGGGGGAGACAATATTTTGCATAGAGATAAATGACAATGCAGGATAAAATAAGTTAGGTTTGACTGCTACATATAA
Organism: Vombatus ursinus; assembly: GCF_900497805.2. Classification (NCBI taxonomy): domain Eukaryota; kingdom Metazoa; phylum Chordata; class Mammalia; order Diprotodontia; family Vombatidae; genus Vombatus; species Vombatus ursinus. The sequence goes on from NW_020949548.1 coordinate 6,830,303, forward strand.
TAAATGCTGAGTTCAGGGAAAAGACCTCAATTTCCCCAACTATAAAATGAAGAAAATGATTCTTGTCTAATTCAGAGTTGTTGTGCATCTCAAATGAGATCACATGCCTGTAAATACCTTGTAAACTACAAATGGTTCTACAAATGCTTGATATTATAATTATCACCATCCTGAAATGCAAGAACATCTGTGAATATGCTTTTTAAACTCTAAAGCACTGTATAGATGTAATAGTTCAATATTACTAGTGTAAATAGTAGTAATAATTACCATAATAATAGAAATTACCAATAATAAAAATGTTATTTTATCCATATATAAAAGACTAAAAGCAAGATAGCTATATCCCTGGACTCCATTGAACAGCATCAAAAGAGATGATAAGAATGAGATGGTAACGACCTTGTAATAATAATGGCAATGAGTGAAGCTGATAATGATGGTGGTGGTGATGATAAAGATGGTAATGATGATTATAAAATCAATTACTGCAACATATAGGCTGGGGTGATTGGGAAATATTTCCTAGAGAAATAGAATCTGAGCTTTCTTTTGAAGGAGAAACAAGACTTAGATAAAAATTACTAACAAAGGCTCAGTGGTAGCATAACTGTGTAATTCTATGCTACAATAATAAATTGATTTTAAGCCTGGGGAAATGGGCTCAAACCCGTATGGTCCCTCAAGTCCATGTAATCCCCTCTCTGCTACTCTAGGGTGCTTATATTAGGCTAAAAGTTAAGAGTACAATAGGAATTGTTCTGATATTTTGCTCTCTGCCTTAATTTAAATTTATCTCTCCCTGTAGTTCACTCCTGTGGTTAAGGCCAAATTCAAGTTAATCAGAAATGTTTATGAAAAGAACATAGTATCGTATATTGTCTATTGTTAGGAAGGCACCAGAAGGAAAATTTGGAAAAAGGAACAGACTTTATTCTTGGAATTTCCCTCAGCCCGTGGCAAGGTGGGTAGTATTACAACTGGTGGCATCTGCCTACATATTCGGTGCCAAGATGGCTATAGAAATGACAGATCTTCTGCAGCCCCTGCCCCACAACATACCAACATACTCCTTCTCTGCAACAGCTCAGTTCCCTTTATCTTTTTCCTTTGGCTGACTGTGCCCTGATTCTTTCTAGCTCCCTCTGGATGTACCCATTCATTCCCCACCTCTGTTAGACCCTGGAGGTCTCCTCTGCTTCTGAATTGACTCTTGTTTTGTACAAATTCCTCAGAGAATGACAAAGACCACCACTCAATCTTTGCAGGTTTCCTGTCCCACCTAGCTCTGATTTAACCCAGAACAGATCTTGCCAAAGAAAGGTAAATCAAGTCAATTGAAATTGGGCAGAGGGCAATCAGTAGATTCCCACCCTTACAAACGGAAAACAATGAACAGACTTGATTGATTGGGGTGGAGGGTTTATTAGGGGAGTAGTGGGAAATAAAGCTACAAAATAGGGGTCAAATTGTGGAATTGTACTGAATGCCAGTGCCAGGTTACCTATGGTCATGATCCTGACCAGCTTTTAAAAGACTGCTGCAGTGATAAGGAGGAGTCTAAAGGTTTGTATCAAGAGCTGCCATTTCTGTAGAGAGTAGGTATCCTTACCAGAGGATAATCACAAGCATAAATAATCAAGGGACATTCAGAAAAGGAAAGAAACAAAAAGGGCTTTTTGTTACTACCATATGAAATTTAAACTATCTTTAAAATAAACTCATGAGATTACCATTTTCATTTGTAATCCTCTTTTTTGTTCTTTGGATATTAATATATTGGTAAGCTGGGTGGTACAGTGGTTAGAGTGCCATGAGGCCTAGAGTCAGGAAGACTCAGCTTTCTAAGTTCAAATCTGGCCTCAGACATTTATTAGCTGTGTGACCCTGGGAAGTCACTGAATGCTGTTTGCCTCAGTTTCCTCATGTGTAAAATGGGCTGGAGAAGGAAATGGCAAACTACTCCAGTACCTTTGCCAAGAAAACCCCAAGTGGGGTCGTGAGGAGTTAGACAGGACTGAAATGACTGAACAACAATAATACTAGTGTATATTCTGGTTGTTTGGGATCGTTACATTTGTAAGAGAAAAAAAAAACTTTTAAAATAATCAAGGGCCATTTCTATCTGGGAGGACTGACCTGGTGAGGCAGGAACTGCTCCAACCCTTCAGAAATCCTAAAGCAGCTTTTAGAGAACAGATGCTCTGGACTTCTGTGTTCTTTATGCAGATTCCATGGGCTAGAAACCTACGGTGCATTGCCTGCTCCTTTAGTCCTCTTGTCTCATAGACTTCCCAGGTAGTACTCTAGATAACGTACCAACCAACAAACAAGAATTTATCATTATCTCTTCTGGACCAGCTTGCTCTTGGGGAAACAGTGGGAAAAAAGAAGCAGTCCCTGTCTTCAAGAATCTTACACTCTGTCAGGGAAACAAGATGTGAATGTATTAGTATATCTAGACTATATATAAAATAACTTCAAGGTAATTTTGTGGGGGAAGGCATTAATAACTAAGATATCAGGAAAGTATCCATGCCAAAGGTGATACTTGAGCAGAGCTTTGAAGGATGGTAAGAATACAAAGGGGGCATGAGGAGGCAGTGCATTAGGAGCATGGCAGCTAGCCAGTTTAAAGACCTGGTGATAGGATATTGTTCTCCACACAGAACAGTAGGAAGATCAGTTTGAATGGACCATCCATTGAATAGAGGCAAAAATATAGAATAACATCAAACATGTGGGTTGGAGTCAGATTGTGAAACGTTTTAAATGCCGAACAGAGGAGACTTGTGTTTTAGAAATATCAGTTTGGCATTTGTGTGAAGGATAAATTGAACTAAGAACTAAAATTCTTCATCCTTGTCTTAATATATGGATTCATGGGTTACCCATTGAGCCTGACCGTGACATGAATCAACTAACCTTGCTATCCCCCACCCCCAACACACACACACACACACACACACACAGACACACACACACACACACACACACATATACACACCATGCATGCACATTTAACACTTCATGACCTGGAGACTGTAACTCCTCAGGCAATATCATTAGCTAGCCGATGAAGACATCAAATCAAGGCTGAGAAATGTATATGTTATTCTCTAGACAATGGGGAATCACTGAAGATTGGGGGCTGGGTGGCAGAGAAGAGAGAGGGAAAATATCATTTTAGGAAGATTAATCCAACAGAAGTATGTATGAAGGATCAGAAACAGGAGATCAGTTAAGATGCAAGGGCTAGAGTTTAAAGCTTATATGATAAAAACAAGGTTAAGGGTTTTGACAATAGAAAGAGAATGAAAAGTAGTTCATAGTAGATATTTCACAGAAAGAACCAACAATACCTGGTTACTACCTGGGCGAAAGAGGAGAGGGAGAGGGAGAAGGATGAGTCAAAGAATAGCTTATTCAATTAAAACTTTTTAAAACATCTACATGGTCAAGGCAGATAATATGGAGACTCTTTTTCAGAAGTCTCAATCCAACAGACTACAAATTTTGGAGCCAGATGACTAAGAGTAAAGTAAAATCAGTGAAAGAAATGGTAAATTTTGGAGAAGAGGGTTTTTTAGGGGGATGATGCATCAAGGTTTTTGATATGTTGAATTTGAGGTGACAAAGGTCTATCATCATCCCCATCCTGCCCCTTTGGATGGTCCAGGAAGCAATTAGCTATTAAGAACTGGAATTAAGAAGATGGGGATCACACAAGCGGAAGTAGTCACTGAAACCACGAGGAAGAATATAATGTTATTGTTTGTCCTTTGTTTCAGAGGACCAATGACATCATGGAGTGATGTCTTGACTTGCACATGAATTGGATTGAAGTGAGGCAGAGTTGCACAAAGTCCTCAGACTCTCTCTTCCAGAATCATTGAAGTCCAGCGGCAAGATCAGAGTCAGGATGAATGGTGATGGCCCAGGATGCAGTGGATGACCTTGACATCTTTGATGTCTGACCAGGCTCCAGGTACTCCGCAGCACTTGCTTTAGCCACCTTCATGGTGGTTGGAACAAATTGTTCTCATCTAACCGTTCCAAGGAAGAAGCTTCATATGCTTGGAGTAGACATCTGCCTAACTTACCAGTGAGTTTGAGACCCGTTGGTTACCCTCAGTCTGGTTTAGCACATTTGCCCAGATGATTTTATTGGGTTGTGGCTGCTGCACGTGCTACAGCTTCTTGGAGACGCAGGTGAGAGGTAATGGAAGGTGGACACCACAGGTAGATCAGCAGTCCTGAAAAGGCTCAGCAAACCCTCAGTCCAGAGGTGCTAGCACTCCCCGAACACTCCATGTGCCCCTAGTAATAATTAATATTTACACAGCATATTAGAATTTAGGAAGAAATGATTGAAGTATCATCTAAAGTCCAGTGGATTCAGAAGTTAATAGGTCACTGGGGACCTTCCAAACAGTAGTTCTAACAGTAAAAAAGCCATAAGGTTGAAAAAAGTAAACGAATCCATTTGTGTTGAGGAAATAGAAACAGCAAATATGGAATCCTCTTCTGAGAAGCTGGCTATGAAAGAAAAGAATCATGAGCTAAGATCTCAGCAGGACTAATGCAAGGTTTTTCAAGGTGGAGGAGAACTGAACATGTTAGTAAGATGTATGGAGAAGGGAGTGATGAATAAGGAGTTAAAGGTTAAGGATACAAGAAAGGGAAAGACTGATTCAAGAATCAAGACCCAGGACATTCCATCAAGAGAAGTGAAGGAGTAAGACCAAGGACACAGTAGCTGGTATTAGAATGGGAATAGAGAAGGATGCCTTTTCCTCTGAAATAGGAAGGAAGGAAGGAAGAAGGGCTGGTTGAGATTCCATGAAGTGGGAAAACAGGTATAGTTACAAAAATATTTTGGAGCTGGGAGGAGGGTCAAGAACAGAGTTGTTTCGAACTAAAGAAGAGGAATAGGCTGTTTCCAATAACAGAACCACAGATGGAGTGGACCATAAAGGACATCTGGTCCTAGCTTCTTGTCCTTTCCCCAGTCCCTGATCTCTGTTCCCAGAGCAGGAAACAGAGGCCCAGAGAAATTAAGTGATCTGCCCAAAGTCACTTATATGATAAGTGGCAGAGGCTAAATGAACCCATCTCCTAAATTCAAATGCAGAGCCTTTTCCACCATACCACACTGCCTCTTCATCTCATTAAAGCAGAAAGCCCACTCACCTGCCAAGAGAGTAAGAGGATGGAACGGGGGGCCTAGAAGTTTTGATACTAACAGGTCTGTTGTTGAATAAAATTATAATATTAAAATTTATTCAATAAAAATGGTAGTAGTAATAACAGCAATAATGATCAAATGGGGGCCTCATGCTGAATTGCTCATCGAAAGCTTGCAATCATTCTTTCATTGACTTCAAATAGCATTTAGTGCACAGAGATATAATTTCCTGACTGATATCCTGATTCTTTGAAATAACTTGAGCATGAAGCTTGTTCCTAGAATATACTTTTCTTGCTGCCGATCAGACTCAGTGAACATGTTTTGACATTTTGTTGGTGTGTAGTATGTATTGACACCAAAAATGGGAAAACATGAGTCTGTAATCCAGTGAAATATCCCAACAGTACCTATGCTTTTTTTGTGATGCTGGAAACTGTGACTAAGTCCAAGAGATTCCACTCAGAGTTGATGTCCCTGTAGTTTTCACTCTTCAGGAAGGCTGAATTGCATGTATTCTGCAAACCACAGCCCTTTTTCCTTTTTTTCATCACCCCCAAAATGCTGCTTGTGTTTAGTGAGTCACCTGAAAAATTTTCTTAAACTGTCTTAAGAGTCTGCTTTCAGTTTTCTGAGATAGAGATTTGATCATTTTGCCATATTCCAATCCAGGTAGGAAATCCACCTTGCCATTACCAACAGGAATATTAGATACAGTGGTATAGAGCATATGAAAATAGAAGGAATAGAAATAATTTCTATCTTCAACAACACAGAAACTCAACTTTGTCACCTCATATATGATAAGGAGAAAGCTAAAGAGGAAGAAACAAACTTGCCAAGCATTTTGCCTAAACCAAAAGATAAACACGGACATATGATGCTGAACAGCTGATGAACCAAAGCCTAATGCATAATCACTGATTTTAATATTTCAGTGAAATTAAAAGTAATAATAGTCTCATGATTGTCTCCCACAAACAGAATAAATAACAGTCTTGAAAAACTCCTTGTTAATTTGCCATTGATAACAAAGGACATTGTGATGATGTTAGCAACTTTCTACTACGATAACATATTTACACCCATAAAAAAAGAAAACAACAACATGTCAAAGGAATAATGTCATCAAAGGAACAAGCAATGAGAAATTGGCAATGGAGAAGAGGGTTAATTGTAAGACTGCAACTGATGTCTCAAAGAAACTGTCAATTTGACCCCACCAGAATGAATGGTGAATAGAATGGATGAAACAAACAAATAAACATAGAAACTCAAGCAAAAGAGTAAAAGTCATTTTCCAAGGGGACAACATCATCTTTTGAATTCTAAGATGTTAAAATGAGAATGGATGAAAAAGAGCTTCTTTCTGGAGGTAAAAAAGATTTTCATAGTCTTATGGTAGAAACAGTAGAGTTTTCAAAGGATCAGACCAAAGTCCAGAGCCATTCAGATAAAGGATCTGTCTCTGGTAAGCAAAGGAGACAGCTAAAAAGCAGTCGGTGAGTCTGGACGCATTTCCTTCACAACCAAAGTACTCTGTGATGGGCTAGACAGGAAGGTAATGGGAGAATTAGGCCTGCACAGCTAAAGCGGAAAAAAATCTGAATTCTAGCTACTGTTCTGAATCTATTCTCAGCTGTAAATAAACAGCTCTGGGTGATTTATTCTTGCTTTATTCGCCAACTCATTTCTCTTGTACAGAAAGGAAAATGGTCTACTCTTGAGCTTAAAGCACTTTCTGATTGCTTGGAAATCAAGTCAGAGGCCAAAAAAAAAAAAACCTTATGTAAATGCTCTGATAAAAATCATGAGAGTCACCAACTCCAAACAGAATCCGGGCAATTAGTAATTGCAGTTCCCAAAGCATTTCAATCAGAAAAGAATTTGTTTTTCAATTACCACTGTCTGATTTGCACAACAAAAAGGAAATGTCTGCTGCAATCTTAGATTTGGAAACAGTCACATTTTCATGTCTAGATGACATTAGCAAAGAACTGGAGACAGTCCAGTAGACTTATTGTTCACTATATGGAGAATCAAATGGTGTTTCCAAATATATAGTCCCATATATAGAACACATTCTATTCTTGGGTGCTTCATGCAGTTTTCAAGGATTGTAGTTTGTAAGTTCACCTCTGAAGAAAGATAGATGATGAGAGACATCTTCAACTACAACCATAAATATATCCCTTGGAAGCAAATGAAACTTTGCTCTTCTAGTCATCCATCTTTGCAAATTTCCATAGCACACACAATATGTCTTAGAATCAGAGCGGAAGTAAGTGTGGACATTAGATTGATTTACTGTTACTAAGGCAAAACAGCAATGATCTTAAGCATGTTTGTGCCACATACACCTTTCATCTGGACTACTGAAATAGCCATCTAAATCAGTTTCTACCCATTGTAATCCATCCTCCACACAACAGTCAAAGTAATTTTTTTTTTTTTTTAGAAAAGAGCAGAGGTCAGACCATGTCACTCATTTGTACAATATACTCTAGCCGTCTATCCCGCATGTATCCACCAGTACAACTGAGAGACTTTGTCAAAAGCTTTGCCAGAATAGCTAGGTGGCTTAGTAGATAGAGCACTGGGCCTGAAGTCAGGAGGACCTGAGTTCAAATCTGTCCTCAGACTAAACACTTGATACTTACAAGCTGTGTGATCCTGGGCAAGTCACTTAACCCCAATTGCCTAAAAAAAAAAAAAGCTTTGCCAAAAACCTGAACAAAATTTATCTATCGATTATTTTGATCTACCAATGTAGCAACTCTATCAATAAAGAAAATGAAGGTAGTTTAGTATGGCCTGACCTGGATGGACCCATGAAGGCTCTTTTTGATCACCACTCTCTTTTCTAAATGTTCACAAAATAAAAATCCATTTGATAATAGAATTGATCATTTTGCTAGAAATCAAAATTGAGCTCATGGGACTATAACTTACAGATCCTATTCTTTTTCCTTGTAAGTTGTTTTTTTTTTTTTAATGGAAAAAGTTTTTGCTCTTCTTGGCCCTCAATGATCTAGGGGAGGATCAAAGCCATCTTCCCAGCTCTCAGGAAACCCCAGGCTATCATCAACCGCAACTTTACAATTCAGGTTGTACATCCCACGGTCTCTGGTCTGGTCTGATTTTTTGGTTTTCATTTAAATGTTGGTAGAATGCATGAGTAGCAGGTGCATGGCTACAGGAAAGGGGCAAACAGAATGAAGTCGCCTTCTGCTAATAAATTTGATGGAAACTGTACCAGAAACCATACCCAACAGAGAGACATGAAGCATGAAGAAAGGATTGTTTAGCATTTACTGATCATATTTTCACAAATACGTTAACATGAAAACCAGATAAACAAACATCTGGAGTATAAGGAAGAGGAAGAAAGCGGCTTAAGGATCAGAGGCAGAGTTCAAGTCAAACAAGGATTACTGAGATACAATTTATAGATTCAGGAGACATGTGCCTGAGGTTTCCCTGCTTCCAGACTCCTTCCTTTGTCAATCCCTTCTGCATATTGTAACAAATTCATTTTCTCCACACTACTAATATTCTTTCTCACTATCCCCCAAAATATACCCTCTATTTAAGAATGATATTGATGATGATGATGATGATGACAATGATAATAATAATAACTAACATTTATATAATACCTATTAGATTGCAGGCACTGTCCCAAGGACTTTACAAATATTATCTCATTTGATCCTCACAACAGCCCTGGAAGACAGATGCCATTATTATCCCCATTTTACAGAAGGGAAAACTGAGGCAAAGATTTTTAAGTGACTTTCCCAGAGTTACACAGCTCCTAAGTGTCTATTCTAGTCAAGCAGATCTCCCCACTTGTTCATAAATATATGATCCTGAGTCTTAGTTCCCTATTGAAGACTTCTCCAACTCTCCTAACCCATCCTCATCTCTCCACTTTTGGAACTCCTCTTGTATTTAGCCAGGACTAAAAACTTTTTATGTGTGGTTTTACAAGTATACTAGTTGTGCATTTTTTTCATGTTTGTAAGCATTATTGAGGAGTAATATAGCTGATCTCTGAGATTAAAGTAAGTAGCATGCCAGAGAGAAGAGAACACTGGCCAAGGAGTGAGAAGACCGGAGTTCAAATCCTGCCTCTGAGGCTATTTGTGTGACCTTGGGTAAGCCACTCAAATGCCTTCTATCTCAGTTTCCTCATCTGTCAAATGAGAGGGTTGGATGAGATGACCTCTTCAATCCCAACTCTAAATGTATGATCTTCTGTGTTTAAGACCTGGGTTCAAGTGCTACCTCTGGCACCAACTGGCTATGTGGCCCTGGGCAAGTCACTTAACAACTCAGGCAATTCTCCAACATTAGAATATTTAAAGAAGTTGCTGGTTTGCATGGGTGGAGGAGATTTACTCAGTGAGTACTACCAATTCCAATTAAATCACAGATTTATTTAAAAAAAAAACAACCCCAAGAGTTTTTAAATTCAGTGATTGTAGGAATCATGACTCCTATTCCTTTTGGATTGCCTATAACTCCTTAAAATAAAAGATATAATCAGAGCTCAAGGACATTTTGATTAATTGAATAGGAATTTAATCATTGGACAGAGGATACATATGATAAAAAGATGGCCAAGGCAGATGGTGGGGTGATATATGAAGCCTCGTTGGAGGATAGCTAGATATAAATGAGCCTGTGGGTCATTTCCTCATCAATCAGAAGAGCTTGGTTCCAGGGGGGGAGCTCCCAGGAGAAAGAATCTCAGCAGAAATCTTTCTTTTACCAACCACACCTGCCCCTAAGTCTTCTGGGAAATGATGCATCATTTTATCATTCTGCTCATAGCTAAGGACTTTATTTAGCATCAGTTGAAGATATTGAGTAGAAAAGAAGTAGATGGTAAGGTCTCTAGAGGGGCTTGCATCTTAATTTGGCAACAAGATGAACCTGTATTGAACTACTGAAGAAGAATGCAAGTAAAATGAAGATTATAGCCAGTATAATTCCAGCAAAGACCACTAAACCCTACCTAAGGAACCCTACTGCCTGCATATTGACTTAGAAAACCACATATTATCTACATACTACTGTATTTATATTTTTATTAATATGTCCAATTATATTTTAATCTGATTGGACCCCACCCATATGTTTGATAATTCTGATCTATAATTAGTCAATGAAGCCTTCCTGTTAATTCTTCAGCTAGATTTTCTGGACCCTAGACCCTCAGACTTTCAAAGGTCCTAATTGGACCATTAAAGAAGGGTCAGATGTAAGTTGAAAAGAAAGTCAAAGAAATCAAAGGGAAGGATTCTACGTGGGAAAAGAGAGAAGCAAAAAAAAAAAAATGAAGAAAAGCAAAGATACCGAAATATAAAAAAGCAGATACAAGTAAGAAGCATAAATGAGATATTCTTGAAGGTATCAACCTTTCCAGAGATAAAATGGATAGAGAGCCAGTCTTTAACATGTATGCAGAGCTTGAGTAAGACACTTAACTACTTAGTGCTTGAAAACTAGACACTGTAGAGAAAGCATTGGCCTTTATCACTAGAGGGAGCTTCCTCATCCCGGAGTTCCTTTTGTCAATACAAACCATAGGTCTAGTTCCTTCCAAAAGGCTGATGGGGCATCATGATTTCAAATCTAAGTTCCATAGTCTAAAAAGTCTAGTGAAATGATAGGCAAACAGCATCTGTGTCCACGAAAAAAAAATCCCAAGGAAATAATAATGAACCCTTTTCCACTTATATCTGAGACTTGGAACTGTCAATAGCTACTAAATCACCCCCTTTGTATAGAAAGATAATAACAGCGGGGTGGTCTCCATTTTATAACCTCCTGTTCAGCCCAGAGATAAGAAATGTATACATTCAAAGCCAAGCAGCGACAATAATTATTCAGATGTAATCCTTCTTTAGCTTAAATAGGACCAATTAAAGAAATTTTCCACCTGGTTAAAATTCATCATGAATCTAAAGTAACAACAAGAAATATTTAAAGTAATTAAGTATTCTTTGACTGAAATTCTTCACATCACTTCTCATCAGGATAGCAGAAGAAACGTAGCACATGCCTGTTAAAATACAAAATGGTGCTGCTAACACTCTCAAGTGAGAGAAAGACAGAAAGAGAGACCGAGAGGGACAGAGAGATGGAGACTTAAGAACACGTAGAAATGAAAACCCAGACATCCTGAAAAGCAAGGAAGTCATAGGCAGAGTATACGGACTCCCACACCCTTCTGAGCGTGAAAACATTGTAGAGGCAGGAACCAGATGATAGATCCTTTTAAAAGCTAGGACACTTTGCATTTGCTCCTAGAGGCAATAAGGAGCTAGGGGAGCTTCTTGAGTCAGAATTCTGTTTTCGGAATATCACTAAGGCAGGTGTATATGGACTTAGTTGTCAAGTATTTAATTTTTACTTGATCGATTCATGGTATAATTTGGGTCAGGAAAGAACTGGCCTAGTGAGAACACCATCCACTGGTATGAAGCACATGCTAAGCTTTGATGTGAATATGTGAATATATATATACATATATATATGTGTGTGTATATATATATATGCATGTGCATATATAGGTGTGTATACACATATGTATGTGTGCATATATGTATGTATGTATATATGCATGTGTGTGTATGTGTATATGTGTATGTATATGTATATACATGTATATATGTGTGTATATGCATGTGTATACACAGAGACATATATGTACATGTGTGCATATATGTATGTGTATGTATGTGATACATATGTGACATATATTTATATAATATAATATAATGATATAATTTTTTGACTTGATCTATATTGGGTCAATGAATAGGGAACTCTGTCTGAAGAGATTCTTCTGACCCATCAATACAGCTCTTTACCTGCTCTGCCGCTGCCAGTCCTAGATTGTTTCCTGGGGCCCCGAGAGTTTATGTGTCATGTGCATATTCATGGGCACTGTTTGTCTGGGATACAATTTGAACCCTGCTCTTTTGAACTCTGAAGCCTACTCTCTAACCACGACACTGTCTCTGAAATATTTTTGTGAGTGTCCACTAGGAGCTCAGCCTTTTTTTGAGCACTCCTTGGAGACGAGAGAAGCATATAATCTAGCTGCGGAAAAAAGAGATACACACACTCTCTCTCTTTATATAGACACACACATATTTGTATACATACATATATACATACACATATATATGTATACATATGTCTATCTCTATCTCTCTATATCCATCCATACACACATATATGCGCATACACACACATACATTTGCATACATACATGTACACACATATATACATGCACATGTACACACATACACATATTTGCATACACACGTGTACATACATATACATGCATATGTATACATGTATGCACACATACACACATATGTTTGTATACATACACACATATATATGCACACACATATTATATATGTATATATATGCATATGTACACATGTATGCACACACACACAGGGAACAATGTGGCTTCCAGGGAGGGAACAGGGATCAGACCTGTGATTTCAAGGGCACTTCCCAGGTAAAGAACCCCATCCAACAATGCCAGTTGGGGCTGTCTTTGCAAACTTGCCTCAGCAGCCTAGAGCACTGAGAGGTCAGTGACTTCGCTAGGGTCACACAACCAGTATGGGCCACAGCAGGTGCTGAACCCAGGGCTTCCCAGCTTCAAGGCTGGTGCTCTACCAACTCTGCCAGACTCCTTTTAAGTTAGTGCTAAAGCCTTAGGTTGTATGTGAAGGGCTTTGGACATAAGCAGTGAATGAAGAAATTAGGGAAAGTTTAATGAAGAAGAGAAGATAAGAGACAAGGAATGAAAGTATTTTCAGAGAACTTTCAGATGAAGAAAGTTACATGAAAAAGGAAGGAAAGAAAGAAGCGTTTATCATGTACCAGGCACTGTGCTCCGGCTGTGCAGATATTATTTCACTTGATCCTCGAAACACCTGTGGAGTAAGTGCTATTATAATCTTTTTTGTAGAGTTGAGGAAACTGAGAAAGTCAGAGGTTAAGTGACATGACCAGGGTCAGACAGGTAGTAATCATTTGAGGTCAAATTCGAACTCAGGTCTCAGGGATTCCAGACCTAGTGCTCCATATGCTGCACCTCCTCCTAGCAAAAACATAAGAGATATGATAAGCATTGTATTGATTTCTCTGGGTTCCTGTCCTGTGCCCCTCTAACTGGCAGGGCACTGGACTCAGACCTTGCCCTCCACCCTCTTTCCAGGGGGCAAATCAGGGAAGAATCTCACAACTGTGGTTGCGCATTCATGCAACCTTTTGGCTGTCCCAAGAGTGAGTCAATTCCTGAGGTAAGGTGTTCCAAAACCCATTAGCAGTCTGGACCCTTTAAGCCTGGGGCAAACAAGACCCTATAAGAGTGACTTGGTTCACACATGAAGCCACCGAATTAGAATTCAAAGCCTGGGGCTTAAGCAGATCCACCTCTAGGTTTGACCTTGTGCTAGGCTCAGGTTCCAGTCTAGGGGCAATTAAAAAAGTGAGGCTTGAAGTGGGAAGCTCAGAGGTGCACACTAAGTCCACTTTACCCCAATCCTCATAATGGTGCACCTGTTTTGTTTTGTTTTTCTTTCTCTTTGCCCATTTGAGAGTCTTTTTTCCCCTGATTCTCTACCTCTTGTCCCCCACCCCAGACTTCTTGGAAACTGGACTGCTGTACTAAAACTCTCATCCCTGCCTTGGGTCTCTGGTGCCCAACATCAGCTGTCTCAGAAGCTAATTACCTGCCTGATCATGCCTGTAGTTCGTTGTCAGATTCCAGCCCCTAATACACTGTTGCCTCCTAGGGCTCTCATCCATTATCTACTGGGGAATCTCCTCATTGCAATTTAACTACCAGGCTGGACTTACCTCCTAAAACATGCTGCTGGCACCTCCCTTATTTTCTTTTCCCTGCTCCCCATACAAGTCTTAGCTGTCCCAGTTCGATTCATTCCCATAATGTTGAAGCTATTTTTTTTCTCCCAACTTGGTTGGTCATACAGGTTTAGAAATTATTACCTTTCTTCCCAAATCAAACAGAATAATGCTCCTACATGGCACTTTGAAGAAAGATGAAAATGAAGGAAAAGCAAGTGGCTATCATGGATTTAAAATTGTATCTTTGTAGAAATTCCTAATATACGCCCTAGGTCAGGCCTTGTTTAATTCAGTCTTTTAAGCCAGTGATGTCAAACTCCAATAGAAGAGTGCTGTGCCTGGAGTCAGGAAGACTCATCTTTTTGAGTTCAAATCTGACTTCAGATATGGGTAACCTTGGGAAAGTTACTTAGCCTTGTTTGCCTCATTTTCCTCATGTGTAACGACCTAAAGAAGGAAATGGCAAACCACTCCAGCATCTCTACCAAGAAAATCCCAAATGGGGTCACAAAGAGCAGAAACAATTGAAATCACTGAATAGCAACAACAATTTTTTTTTTACTTGTACACATGTGTGTATATATATATATATTCACATATGTTTATGTATGTGTATATATGTATATATACATATATATCTCCTTGTGGGTGGCATATTGGCTTAAAAATTTAATATTATCTATTGTATTGTATTCATTTTATTAAATCTTTCCCAATTAGCATTGCCATCTACTTAAGGTTAGGAGTGTTGTAGCTATGTAAGCCTGAATTGATAAGTTAACCTCTGGCAATTCAGTTCCATAATCTCAGAAAGAGGAGTGATAATAGTACAGACAACAATTTTTATAAGGCTGAAATGAGGTAATATACATATAAATCAATTTTCAAAACATAAAGTACCATATAAATATGCATCATCTTGCCAATAATGCAGCAAAATGCAATCTCCTTGAAGGTAGAAGCTGTTTTTGTTTTCTCATTGTGTGCTTAGCACTTAATATACTGCCTGACACATAGTAAGCCTTATACAAATGCTTATTGTTTAATTATTTGTGTCAGTTATAGCCTCCTACTGCACTGTAAACTCCATGAGGGCAGGGACCCTGTCTTAGCTAAATTTTGTATCTGCCCCACTGCCCAATAGGATTTTTTTATTTGTAAACAGTAGGCGTTTAATAAGTTTGCTAGATTTGAAGTAGGTGGTATACTTCATTTTACTCAGTATATATATATATATATATATATATATATATATATTCCTGAGAAACTGTCTATGATTCAAATCATATTTTATGGTTCCTAGGGGAACTTATCATCTAAAGAAATCCTTCAGTGTATTCTGTAGTAAACAATGCTTCCGTGAAGCAAAACACAACCCTTTTTCTATCTTAGTTGTAAATTTGAGTGTTGAAGGAGTCAAGTTAATTAAAATTCTATTGATGCCTTTTGTTTATTATCACATTATTTCCAGATACAATCCTTCCCTAGTGACAAATGACCAAAAAAAAAAAAGCTAGGTTAAAAAAAAAGAAAAGAAACCCTGACCCATTAATCATGTTTAAAGAGCACCTGTGACTCTCCATACACATTGCCCTTCAACGAAAGGAGGGAAGTGCTTGCTTCTCTCTTCTTCAGAACCAAGTTTGATCATCAGAATGACACAATTCCAAGTATTGTTCTTTACACTTACATTGTTGAGGTTATTGTATGCATTTTTCCTGACTCTTCTAGCTTAACTCTGCAACAGTTTATAAAAGTCTTCCCACAATGCATTGAATTCCTCATCCATCATTCCTTATCGCACAATTATGTCCCATTACTTTCTCATAAAACAGTTTGTTCATCCATTCTCCCACACAATGTTTAACTACTATTTCTAGTTCTTTGCTACTACAAAAAGTATTACTATGAATATTTTGGTATAGGCAGAACTATTTGTTTCCTTGTTATACATGTTTGGCAAAGGGATTTCTGAAACCAAGGATATGGACACTATGACCACCTGCTTCTTTTCTCCCCACCAACAGAGGGCAGAAGTACCCCTCTCTTCCTGTATTTCTGTCTCTATTATTTCTCTTTTTTACCATCCTCAACAATTAGCTGGGAGGGAGGCAGGAGCTCAGTCGTTCTAATTTGCATTTCCCTTTGTCTTAATGATTTCTAGCAGTCTTTCATATAGTTGTTAATAGTTTTCGGTTCTTCTTTTGAAAACTGTTTATTCTTTGCCCTTGACCACATATCTCTTGGGTAGTGGCTCTGGATTTTCATCAAATCTCTATATATCCTGAAGGCCATCTCTTTATCAGAGACAGTTAATGCAGAGATTTGTTTTCCCAATCAACAATTTGCCTTTTTAATATAATTGTGTTCATTTTGTTCCTACAAAAGTTTTTCAATTCCAGGTATTTGAAACTGTTGATTTTATCTTTTGCGATTCCCTCTATCCCTGGCTTGGTTCAGCATTTTCACCTAGTTATAGTTGTAAAAGATTTATTTTTTTTCCTCTGATTGTTTAATGAAATGACCCTTTATTTATTTAAGCCCCATGTTCATTTGGAAATGATTGTGGTACGTGGTGTAAGATGTGGGACTGACCTACTTTTTGGCTAACTGCTTAGCAATTTTCCCAGAAGTTTTTATTAGGTAGGGAATCTCTCCCCAAGTAGTTTTAGCTCTGGGTTTTATCCAACACCAGGTTATTGAAGTTAATTTTCTTGAAATGAGGTGCACATGATAGAGAACAGGAGACAAATGATTCCTTTTTGTTATAAAATCTTAAGCTCCAAGTAACTTGAATGATTCTTCAATTATTTGTGAACTCACGGATCCATGAACATTCCAATTTAAAACTAAAAGTTTAAATGTTGTGATATTTTTTCATAAGTAGATTATTCACTTTAACATGGGACATTGAAAATCACGTCAGCCCACCTATTCATTTGACAAACGAGAAAACCGAAGCCCAGATCTTCCCGAGGTCACAATTAGAGACAGAAGGCCAAATAATGAAACCATAGTCTAATGTTTTGTTTTTCTTTCCCTACTTGTAAGGCATGAATAACATCCCTGTAGACATATCCTAGAATCAGCAGATAGGGGGATCTCAAATAACTCTTCTAGACTAAATGGGATCTCAATAGAACAAGGATCTATACCCCTGTGAACCCCATAACCATGTCTGCTTCATAGGGCTCAGGCGAAGTCCATATATACACAAATGTGATTTGAATTGCAAAATCACAGAAAAGGTATACCTATTCCATACAATACCTTGATATGAAAAGAACAGTACAAAAACTGCAGTAAGATTATCTCAGATTAAAAAAAAAAACCAGGATGGAGGATTAGTGGGCAAATATTCCAAATAAGAGTTCACATATCTACAGCAGTTTATGGCTTACAAAGCACTTTCCTCACAACTGCCCTCCCTCCATGTCAGATGACATGAGAACAATTAGCATCACCCAACAAGTGAAAAAACTGAGACAGAGAAAGGTACAATGAACCATTTGTGGTGTTTCAGGTAGTAAATGTCAGAGCTGAGACTTGAACAGAGGACTCTTATTTCCCAAGCTCATTACAACAAATGGAGGGAAAGGTGGCAAGGAGTAATAGGAAGAAAGTTGGACTTTTTCAGGAATGTACTGAAGCTGGTTATAATTGAAAGAATAATGAATTTGGAATCAGATGACCTATAATAGAAACCTGGGTCTGCTACTTCCTACTGGTATGACCTTGGGCAAGTAATTTTACTCATCCACAAAATGAAGGGTTTAGACTATCATTTCTGAAATATCTTCCAGCTCAATAATACTACAGTAGTATGGCAGCCAGGTGGCACAGTGGATAGAGCAATAAGCTTGGAATCTAGAAGACTCATCTTCCTGAGTTCAAATCCAGTTTCAGAAACTTACTAGTTGTGTGACCCTGTTTGCTTCAGTTTCCTTATCTGTAAAATGAACTGAAGAAGTAAATGGCAAATCACTCCAGTAACTTTGCCAAGAAAAACCACAACTGGGGTCATGAGGAAAGTTGGACATGACTGAAAGGACTGAACAACAAATCACCAGAGCAAAGCATTATCCTTAAACCATTACATAAATGTGAGCTATCATAGGAACACAGTGTGACAATCAATATAAACAAGGCCATTTTGGTTTCTGCTCAAGAAGCACCTGCTTACATCACTTACCTATAAATCAGCCCCAAGGCAGAGACTTCAGGAATCACATTTTCACAAGTTTCCAGTGAATTTTTGAAGCTGCTTAATCACATGTTTGACCAAAGATTCTAAAGCTTCCAACTCTATACTGTAGATTACAGTAAAGGAACAGTGAGAAAGCAAGCATATAGTCTATGACCCTGGGAATAAGGAGGAGGGAAAGTAGGGCTGCAGAAGGGGTCAGAGAAAAGAGGAAGAAATAGTAGAGAGTTGTTAATCATCCATAAAGACACCTGGGAAGAGAAGCATATCCCTGGGGCTTGTAGTGAGGCTTTTGCTAATTGTGGACTGTTCACATCTGGTCAAATTAAGAAAAGTACCAGAAGCTACTCTAAGTCAGAAAGGGGGGGGGGGAAGCAGAGTCCTAGGGGACCAAGAACCAAGAAAAGTAGCAGCTAGTGGACATTTAGGTAAGATGATTAACTGCTTTGAGGCTAGCTATCTAGGGGAACCATAAAGAATATAAGATTTGAAATTCAAGATGTCTGGAAGTGATGGGGGGAGGGGCAGCAGCGGGGTTTTGTTCTAGGGACATGTAGAGATTTGCTCTATTTGTATTTCTTTCCAAACAATCAACAACTAGTCTAACAAGCCTTGCCATCTCTCTATTTTAGGAATTTTTCAATCCCTCCTTCCTATGACTGCCAGGCATACTTCTTAAGGACAAATCTGGTCATATACTGTCAGAAGTTCAAGGGACTTTAGAGATAATCTGATTCTCCCTCCCTTATGAGCATGCTGTGTCTTCCCTGATAGAATATAAGCTCCTTGAGGCCAAGAACTTTTTCCCTTTTGTCTTTGCAGTCTCCCTGCCTAGCAAATGAAGGATGCCTATTGAATGCTTGTGGACTGGTTGAGTACTGGATCCAGACAATACATCCTTTTAAGTTTCAGTCGTCCCCTTTAATTTCATTTCACACCATCCTGAGTTAGTTCTATCCCTCCTCCTCTAACACTTAATTTAATTAATTTGTCCCATAGGACTGTACATATTATCTCTAAAGTCCCTCCCTTACAAAATCATGGATAGACTTGCATGAAATAATGAAGACTGAAACAAGCAGAACCAAGAGAATGTTGTATACAACAATGGCAATATTGTTTTAAGAACAGCTGCAAGCGACTGAGTCATTTTGACTATTATAAATACACAAATTAACTACAAGGATGCTATCTGCATCCAGAGAAAAAACTGGTAAGTAGAAGGATGTATGGAATGATTTTATACACACACACACACACACATATACAGACACACATACACACATACATACATGCATACATATTTGTGTTTAATGGTAGCCATCTCTAGGGTAGGGAGGGGGAGGAGGGAATGAAAAAAAGGAAGAAAAAGAAAGTTACATGATAACTTTATTTTATATTTAAAAGGAATAGCAAGTTGTACCTAATAATTTACAGTTTCATGAGCAACCATCTTTTTTTTCTATTCTACTATGTTATGGAAATACTTGTTTTATTTCTTAAGTTCATTATAAAATAATTTTTTTAAATTTCAAAAAAATCATTCAACACACATTTATTAACCAGATATTGTATGCAGAATCCTATTCTAGTTACTGGGTGGCAGGGGTGGAGTGGGGAAGGGTACAGCATTTAGATTAGCCCTTGCATAGATTACAGTCTAGTTGGGGGATAAGATAAAAACATAGGCAATGACAATACACATTATATCATAAGTGCCGTGCAAATTGCTGTGTAGTGCCCAAAGTGAAAAGTCAGGAAAGTGAGGATGAAGGAGGGCTTACTGCAAGGGGTGGCATTTGAGTGATGCTTTAAAGGATGAGTAGAAATTCATCAGGTTCTTTAACTATTAGGCAGGAAGGAAGGACATTTTAGATATTGGAAAGATCATCATACTAATGCATGACACTTTAAGGCTTACAGCGTAGTTCACAGATATAATTAAATTTGATCTTCACAAACATAAGAAGTAGGCACTGCAAGTATTACTGTCCCCATTTTAGAGATGAGGAAACTCACACTCATTAAGATTAAGTGCTTTGTCTACAGTCACACCGTTGGATCCCGTCGCCTGATACCAAGGAGCAAATTTCAAAAGAAGCAAGATGTCGGGGCACCAAAGATGAAGGCACAAAAGAAGGACTAAAATCAAACTTCCTGATTTCCTTCAGGGATTGTACTAGTGAATAGGAAAAAAAAAAAAAAAAAACAAAGGCACTAGGACCTAGAGTCCTTGATAAGAGCCCCAACTAGATAAGACCTCAAGAATCTGATTAACACTGAAATGTACAAACCTCATCTGCATTATAAGCATCTCTATTCCAAATATCTAAAGTGATTTCAACAGGAGAATGGGATGGAAGGTGATCTCAGCAGAAGATGGAAAGGCAGCACTGAGAGAAAGTTCAATAAAATGCAAATAGGCTTAAACTTTCTTTATAAGTGGCACAATGAGTAAGACAATGGCCCTAAGGAAGAAGCAGATTCCAGAACCTAGAAAAGACACACCAGAAAAGAGAAATGAGTGGAGCTGAATGGAAACAAGAGTCACTGAAAAGATTCTGGGAGGAATGCCTGGTTTTCCCACAAATAATGAAACAAGACACAAGAACACAATCATGACCCTAAGCCTAAAAGAGCCAAATACTAGGATTAAAGTCTTACAACCCTAAAATGTTAAACTAGCTCCCAAGCATAGACATAGGGATGAGAAAGATGGAAGCCAGGACCAGCGCTGTTCAGTCAACCAAATTCTGTATAGGTTTCTTTGTTCAGAGCCTCCACTGTGCAGCGACTCCACAGAAAGCCTGGGAAGTAATGGATGAGATAAGGACGAAGGCATGACAACAGCAAAAAGCTATACTGGTTTATTTTATATTAGCCCTACTGTTTCCACTCATATCCATAAGCGTTTCCCAGGGCCCTGGATTAGCATTCCTCAGAGCCTAGGCATTGCCACCTACAGTCATAAAACAATGGTTGTGTGGCCAGATTTTCTCTTACCCAGGAACTGGTCAAGATGTTTTCCCTTGATTTTTGATAATTGGGTAAATCCAGCCGAAGGCACATATGTACAGTGCTATGGGACAAATTAATTAAATTAAGTGTTGGGGAAGGAGGGATAGAACTAACTCAGAGTGATGTGAAACCAAGTTGAAGGGGATGACTGAAACTAAAAGGATATATAGTCTGGATCCATGTGGGTACTCAACTAGTCCGCAGGCATTCAATAGGGATCCTTCATATGCTAGGGAGGGAGACTACAAAGACAAAAGGGAAAAAGTTCTTGGCCTCAAGGAGTTTATATTCTATCAGGGAAGACACAGCATATTCATTTGTAATATATATATATATATACACACACACATATACACACATATGTATGTATGTACACATATATGTGTGTATACACACACACATATAATACAAAACGATTTTGAGTAAAAATACCAGCAAATAGGAAAATCAGAAGAGACCTCATGTAGAAAGGCATGCAGGAGCTGAGCCTTGATGGAAAAAAATAAAAAAGGAATTCTGAGAAACAGAAGTGAGGAGAGAGTGCATCCTAGGCATGGGGAATAGCCAATGCAAAGATATGGAGGTGGGAGATGAGTGTCCAGAATAAAGAAAAGCAAAAGGGCTACCCTGACTAAATTGTCAAATGTGTGAAGGGAGGTAAGGTAAGGCAGATCAGAGCCAACTTACAAAGGGCTTTAAACTCCCAGTGGAGTCTGTCATCCTTGATGTGATTCTTGTCCATGATCTACCCTACATGTTGAAGGCTTTTCTCTAGGTCATTTATTATTTCCCCGTTCCATGGTGTGGTGCTTAGACTAAGCACCTGTCAACTTTCATACTCATCTATTGTGATCACATGTTTACTTGATGATTTCTTTTTCAACACTTCTTGCCTAAAAGGTAACATGGGGAATATGCTTCTGTATGCTTATTCCTGCCAAGAATCTCCACTGCCTCTTACGTCACCCAGAATTCTATTTTACAGAGATTATGACATTGTACTACCCGTAATCATAGAGTTCCAGTAGGAAAATACTGATATTTTAAAAATCGGGGTTCTGTGAAGAGAAGTAATTCTAGAGCAGAAAAAATACTTCACAATTTCCTCAATACAATTCAGTCCACTTTCCTCTTGCTAGTTAATTTGGCTACATTACCATCAGCAGCACCTAAGCAATATACATGCAGTAAAGGTTAACACAATACTTTACAGTAAAAGAGCATGGCCCCTCTAGAAACAGAGGAACTCTTTTATTTACCCCCATGTGACCCTAGGCAAGGTATTTAACTTCTCTCTCCTACACTTTCTTTATCTCTAAAATTAGAAGTTCAAACTCAATGATCTCCAAGGTACTTTGCATCTCTATATCTATGATCCTAAATGTTTCATGTCAGAAGCTAAGTAAAATAGCATGCATTTTTATTTTACCTGCTTTTTCTTTTGCTGATGTCTGTAGTGCTTGATTTTTTTCTAGAGGCTATGGATCTCACAAAAAAGATAATACTTTGGGCCCTAGAATGCTAGATTCGGGGTCAAGAAGACCTAAGCCTCTGACACTTACTAGCTGTATGAAATTGGGACAGTCACTCTGGGCCTCAGGAGCCTTCTCTCTAAAATGAGAGAGTTGGATTAGGGGGTCTCTAGGGCCCCTTCTACATCTAAATGCTGTGCAAACTGTCATCTACAAACATGGCCATTTGGAGGACCTCATCATGAATAGGGTGTCCCACTCACACATTAGGATCATTTACACAGAGTATTCTGATCACTAGGGAAAGCATGTTTGATAAGGATGGGCATCTACATCCTTATGTATGTATTGTGGATATCCATAAATGGAGGGTAGATGAGATTCAGTTTGGAGTACCAAGTTTTAGGAAAAACATTGATAAGCTGGAGTGTGTCTAGAGGAAATCAACTAGAATTGTGAAGGGACTGGAGATTGTGCCATAAGAGGACCAGTTGAGGGAATTGCTTATGTTTAACCTAGAAAAGAGTACATGCAGGGTGAATGGGCATCATGACACACATCTTCAGATATGTGCATACACACATATGCATATATACTTACATACATAGACATACATAAACATGTGTATACATATACAAGAAACATATATGTGTATACACCTACGTATACACACACATACGAACATAAACACATATGTTTCTACATGAAAACTTTCCTATTGGCAAAGAACTGAAAATTGAGGGGATACCCATCAATTGGGGAATGGTTAAACAACTTGTGGTGTATGAATATAATGGAATACAAGAAATGACAAGCAGGCTGATTTCAGAAAAAAACCTGGAAAGACTTAAATGATCTGATGCAAAGTGGAGTGAGCAGAAGCAGGAGAACATTGTAGACAACAGCAACAACGTTGTACAATGATCAACTATAAATGACTTAGCTCTTCTCAGCAATACAGTGATCTAAGACAATTCCAAAGGACTCATGATGGAAAATGCTATCTATCTCCAAAGGAAGAACTGATGGAGTCTAAATGCAGACCGAAGCATACGCACAATTTTCCTTTCTTTATCTTTTTTATGTTTTTTTTTTCCTTTTGATCTGCTTCTTCTTTCACAACATGACTGATATGGAAATATGTTTTACGTGATTGTACATATATAACCTATCTTAAATTCTTACCTTTTAGGGAGGGGGAAGGGAAGGGAGGGAGAAAATTTGGAACTCAATCTTTTTTAAAACGAACGTTACAAAAATTGCCTTTACAATTAATTGGGAAAATAAAATCCTATTTTAAAAAATGAAAATTTTCCTGATTTTCCAATGGTTAGTGGCCCTTTCTCCCCCCTAAACTATCTTATGTTTTGCTACTTGGTATTATTTGAATTTACTCTTTAGATTTATTCTACATACGCTTATACATACATACATACATACACACGTACATAAATGCATTATATATACTACATATGCATGCATAATACATACATAATGCAATAAATATGCATCTATTCCATATATAAGCAGAGAGAAATGGAACCCAAAAGGAATATTGGTTTAGAGTACAAGCTCATATGTAAAAAAAAATAAAAATAAAAAAAAAATGTATAGAGGAAGGTGTTAGAAGGTTACAGGATGCATTGCTTCAGAAAACAGCTGTGGAGGGGGAAAGGAGCCGGCAGGAAATTGGCGATGATACTCACCTCATCCTCCCCAGAGCATTCAGAGATGAGAACAGAAGGACGACAAAGAACAAAGACAGGCAATCTGGAATCGACTTGGCCACATTTCTACAGTGATTTATTCTCATCATTCTGAGAGTGGTACTACCACATTTTGACTCAGTACATCAGCTCCTGATTTACAATTTAATTCAATAAACATTTATTAAACACCTACTATCTAAAAGACACAGTGTGAGGTACTGAGCATACTTAATAGTCTTTCAAGGAGATTACATTCCGCAGGAGGTACTCTATGGGAGGTAGCCAAGTAGCAAGAGTGCCGGGCCTAGTGTTAGGAAGACACATCTTCTTGAGTTCAAATCCGGCCTCAGATACTTACTAGCTATGTGACTGTGGGCAAGTTACTTAACCCTGTTTGCCTCAGTTTCCTCATCTGTAAAATGAGCTGGAGAAGGAAATGGCAAACGACTCCAGTATCTCTGCCAAGAAAACCCCAAATACGGTCACAAAGAGTTGGACACAACTGAAAAACAACTGAACAAAAACAATTCTGTACAATATTTGTACAAATAAGGATAGTCCAAGTGTTAACGATGTGACAGACATGGGGCTTCTAAATGTAGTTATCCCTTCTACATTGCTACTTTAGCCATCATGTTTTCGATATATCACAGTTTGACATAAGAAATGAAACTGTCATTTTGGGGGAGTTTTGCAGAAGCTGCAGGTGACACACTAAGTCCAGCAAATGACATTGAAAAAGTTTAGAAATGCAGAAATGCATAGAATATTCATTTGTATAATATCAACATATTTCATCTTTTAGTGCCATAATAATTCAGACTTCTTCTCCGGTACGAAGGGAGGGCCAAAACATTTACATGGATTTTCCAGATTGTGTGAGCACTGCACCCCTAACCTCCATGATGTGTAAAGGATAACTGTAGTCTTCAAGCCTTTTCCCTCATTCATTTCTTAAACCAAAACTCTTATCTTTTCATGGTCCTCCCCCAACCACCTTTCACACTGAAGTTACCAAGATCGGCATTTTTATTAATTGGTTATAAAAAGCCCTCAAATTCTCCATCAAATTCCTCTACTTCAACTTCTACTAATGATATTGATAGATAAACTACAATTATCTTTATAGCGTTCTTTTCTATTAATCATCATTTAAGTACTTTGAAGTGAGATGCTTCAGTATCTCTAGGAAATCATATCTTTATTGCTTTTATAAGCACCATGAAAGCAGCTCTGTTAATTCCTATATTTCATATATCAGGAGGACCTATGATTTCTCCTTCTACCTACATGTAACTTCTTTATGTTTCCAGGTTTTGTTTATACTGAGAATATCAATATGGATATCAACTTTTCCTGTGAGATAACAGGATGGAATGGAGAGAGTAGCTGATAAGGAAGTGAGAAGCCCTGGTTCCAATGCTACCTGTGACGTTTTCTGGCTATTGGACCATGAGAGTGTCACTTAATTTCTTTTAACCTTTATTTATCTGTAATATTGGAAAAAATGATATCCATAGGAATTATCAGAAAAAAACTGGTACAAGGCCCAAATGAGATTATTTCTATAAAGTGCTTTGTAATTTTTCAAACATCATATAAATGACAGTTATTATTCATTGAGGAAGATCTTACCTTTAAAGAACCAGCAGTTTAATTAATGTTTCTGTATGTTGTAAAAGCCCATTTTAGTACCCTTGTCTACTTTGTGATTTTACCACAGCTTCTATGGGAATAGACTATTTATTTATAAATATCTTCCTTAATTGGATATCCCAACAAACTTTATGCACACTCCTTTACCCTTCCCCTCTGCTGCTTTTGGATGTTAGCTAGGGTAATACAATATATAATCTGACAGGTCCTTACATAATATTTTCAGATGAACTTGTATTCGAAATCATTGTTCCTTTAGGTTTCCAAATCTCTCTGCTTTTCACAGAAATTGGAATTACAAATATGAAATGCAACATACATAGTAAGACACAATTGCCATTGTTTTCATTGTGGTTTCAAATAGGATTCCATGGGCTGGGGTTAAATGGAAATTATTAAAATAAAAGATAAAGGGCAAAAAATCAAATTGTATCTTTTCAAGTGTTCATGATGTAGAGATATGTAATTATCATAGAAATAGACCTGAGAGGGATTTTAGAGGTCACCTAATCCAGTACCTCATCTTTTTAAAAATGAGAAGACTGAAATCAAAAATTTTTGAAATGACTTACCCATCACATATGTCAAGACAACTAACCTTTGTGTTTTACGTAAAAGGCAATGTTAGGATTCAACCAAGAGCCTTTTGTATTTTTCTTTTGTTTTATAGGTGGTGAGGGCAAAAAAAAATTGATAACCTAGTGGCCACTTTTCTGCATGTGAACTTTCTGAACGTGACCAGGCTGATCCTCACATAGTAGGCCCAGTGTGTCACCTAGAACACATCCAAAGCCTTTCTATCTTTGGACTTGCCAAAGTTCATGTTCCACTGTTATGGCCTTCATGAACCCTGGGTTATTCCTATACCATGAAGCTGCAGACAAAGATGTCAGTGGAGGGGAACGGTGATTAATTACATAGTGAAAATTATAATGCTAGAAAATTTTTCTTCTATTATTTAAGAAATCACTAAATGAAATGTAATTCAAGCAACTAAAATGCCATGGTGACATATCCTAGAGAAGTTGCCATGCTTTCTATGAAAGCGTGCTATTATTTTCTACTCTTTGGAATTAAGACGTGGTTTGCTCTAAATGTGCTGTGATATTCATAAATAAATTTCCCCCTCCAAAAGTTCCATTTGTTTTTTTTTTAAAGAATAAATACATTGCAAATATTATGATTACTTACAAGTAGGTATAAGAGCAAATGAGACAATAGCAGAGAAATAATAGTCACTAATGGCTTGTATCCAACAGGCCATCTGGGCAGTTCTTGTCTGCCTTTTAACTATGATCCAGGGATGAAAGGGCAAGCAATAAAATTAAAAGGCAGCACTCTGAAAAGGGAATTAAAATAAAAACTCATTTTTACTCTGTAAATTAACCTAGGGAATTCAGTGTCAGATGATATCATTTTAACAAATAGTATGTTTCTTAAAAAAAGAAAAAGTGCTCGGGTGCCTGAACGTCTGTGTCTGTGCAAATACTAGCTAAGAAAATAAAAACAATAAAAGTCAATTCTCTGATCTGGGACATTACATTGCCTCACCTGAGGACACAAAGCTATTTCCCCCAGTGGTGCAATACAACAACAGTCTTATGAAGGTTTTATATCTCCCTCATTTCACAATGAGGAAAACACGCAGAACTATGTTTTCTTCCAATAGGGAAAACCCTATTCTCCTAATAAAATGCAAAGGGCATTTCCTCGGAAACCAGAAATAAATTTAGTTGTTCCATTGGGACTATTGTTGATGAGTAGGGGTAGACAATCCATACTCTCTTATTTATGGGCCAATATTGCTTTCTCTCAATCAAGTCCAAATGCATGCGAGCATTAAAAAAGCTTATTTATATCATTTTCCCCTGTCCTATCTTAATTTCTGAAACATAAAAAAGTGACAACATTTACCCCAACAAAACATAGATCCTTACTGGCCTTTCCCACTCTATGGGTTTTGTGAATTTTCAGTAATGCCTTACTTTTATTGGTCTTCTATGTAATCAAATCATTTGAGGAAAAGAAACATATCAAATGAGTTTTTGATGGAATTACTAAAAGATTCAAGAAATCTGGGTTCCAGGCTCATTTTTGTGACCTTGTGAAAATGATTTAATTCATCTTTTCTTTGATTTCTCAGTCTACAAAATAATGATAATTCTATTTGCCCTATTTTAGAGAAATGCTGTAGGTTTGAGGGGTGGGGCTTGAAGGTGGGGAGAAAGAAAGAACTTTTTAATTATTATTAATATTCATATACCTACCAACATGATTGGACAAATTCATTTATTCATTCACTCATTCAGAAATTAGAATCTCTGTATCCCTTAGAATCACAGATTAGAATTGAAAACTACTTTAAAGGTCATCTAGTTCAATCATCTTTTTTATTATTATTATTATTATTATTGTTATCATTGATTTTCACCTGAGAAGTGAAAATGACTTACCTAAAATCAGACAAGCAATTATTAGCATATCTGGTAACCAAACCAAAAGCAATTGAAAATAATTAAAAATATTCCAAGCTTCTAATTATTTTTGGTTGGAGGAGGAGTCAAATTTGTCATTTTAGCAGTATAGAGGACCCCTAGGGTGGAAACTCCCTTTACCAATACAAGTAAGTACCTCTTCCTAATTTATAAAATGGAGAGTTAATTAAGGCACTGATCAATTAAATGATATTCCCATGGTTGAACTTAGGCCCCCATAACTACATGGTCAGCCCTCTACTACTCCAGGCTGCCCCCTCTCCATAGAGTATACAAATAAAAATGCAAGTACAGTTTAAATGATGATAAGACACTTATATATGAAGATAAAAATGTGTTTATATGATATGTAATAAGACCACTTGTTAACATTGTTAATGCATTGCTGTAATTAAAATGAATAAAAATAGACATTTACAATGGCAAAATTAAATTGATACTGGAAAACAGGAAAATGTTACTAAAGTTTAAATGCACAGGAGTCATTCATTCCAAAATTGTACCACCAATTATTGCATAGATACATGATAGAGATTACCTGAATGTTTTCTTACCTAGATGGGGAGAATGAAGAGGAAACAACAGCAACATACCTATGCCTTTATCTGTCTAGACAGTGTTCTTATTTCAAAACATGCTGAAATGTTGATGGTGAATATGTTGAATATTTATTTTTTATATTCTGTGCTATAATGCATCAGTTCTTAAAATGAGATCCAGGGACTAAAAACCATTTTCTTAGTAACACAAAGATGTTTTCATTTCTGATATGGTAAATATGGGGAAATATAGCCCATACAAACAGAAGCTCTTCGGATGAGTCATCAATAATTTTTAATCTCATAATGGGTTCCTGAGACCAAAATGTTTGCGAACCACTGCTGTAATATTCCAACACCTGAATTCTCATTATGAGGTAGTGTGGTATAATGGAAAGAGAGCCAGTTTTGAAATTAGGAAGGTCTGGGCTCAAGTTTAGTCTCTAACACATATTGACTGTGTGACCAGGAGCAAACCATTTAACTTCTCACTGCCCTGTGAGATTCTGCATTCACCAAATGACTGAAGATTCTGAAGTCACTAAGAAGCAGCTGATCTACAAAGCTAGTCTGTGTTTCCATACCAAGAATTCCTGGAACTGAGGAAATTACAACCCTGTGGTGCTCCCCTCCCTGCAATGTATCAAGATAGTCTAGATTTGGAGTTTTAAAAGACCTTAGGGGTTCAGTCCAAACCCTCATTTTACAGATGGAAATACCTGAGGAAAAATGCCTTGCTTGGGACCATGCAACTAGTATGTGTCAGAGGCATAACTGAACTCAGTGTGTGCCTATGCTTTTTTGGAAACATATAGCATGTTCAGGACACACCTGAAATGTTCCACGTTATCAGCAAATCAGCCATCTTAGCAATGGGTACTGATAGCTGACTAAACATTTCAGCCAATCCGGTCAGTTTATTTCAATGTCATTCATCAAATATTTCTTGAATACCTAAATTACACGGAAGAACTTGTACCAAGGACCATGGGGCATACGATGAGCAAGATATGGTCCCTGATCCAAGGATACATTAATCCATCAACTTAGATTCAATGTTCCCATTTCCTAAAGTGGGAAAAATATTTCATCCAGCTAATTCATTTGGTCATCACTATCAAATTATCTGAATGGACTGATTTGGAGTTTTAAGGATGGATAAATGGGTTTCTGTTCTTTCTCAAGAGGAGTGGCAGCCTACCGAAAAACTTTCCCAAACTTCCAGCATGTGCTTACTAGGGATCCCAGACCATTTCAGACCTTTCAGCCAAGCCCATAGGAGGCTCATTATTCTGGGCAATTTGGTGTCATTTCCACAGCTCTTTCCCTTTCTGAGTTCTATATGAGTTAGATGAAGAGTGGCCATGACACATTAGCTTGGTAATGTACTGCTAGGGAACTAGGTTGGCCCACATTCTAGTGTAAGAAAGAGCAACCTATGTTGCTAATGGCTGAACTGAAAAGGCAGACCGAGCCAACTCCCCTCCCCCCGCTACATCGCCACATCATACTTCCTTTGCCTCTCCTGCTTCTTTAATCTTCCCCTCCATTGTACCCTAGTGCTCTCGTGCATCCTTCTGGCCTCAGTCTACACTTATCACACATCATTCCCCTTCACACACTTTACAGTCTGGCTACTATTTCTTTGGCATATATGCTTCAAGCATCTATATAAGTACACATTGTCTCTCATGACAGAATGTAATCTCCTCGAGGGGAGGGAATGTTTCACTTTTATTTTGGCAACCAAACACTAAGCAGAGTGCCTCATGTGTAGTATGGTAGGTATTTAATAAAGGCTTGGTGACTGATTGATTCTTGTTGCCCAGATTCCCTCATTAGAGCATCTAATTCCAAGGCTGTCTTCACCCAAAGTACCCTGTAAAGTACCCCACCTCCCCAGTCAAAATTCTTGATCTTTGCCTGTAATTCATTTTATAGAACAAGAAAATAATTTGGCTGGTTAAAGTAATTTAGGGTAAAGGGAGACATGGCCTTGCATTAAAAAGAAAAGTTTCTGAGTTTGTGATAGGTAGACCAGGAAGGGTGTAGAAAGATAATCTCAACAGACCTTTCTTTAGGCCTCTTGACTATTCCGGGCACTTCTAGACCACACTCGTATTTTTCCCTCCCTCTTTATAGAGAAGATAGACACTCAACATGCTGCTATTGAGAGCTCATCAATCAATCCCTCTTTTCTTGTGTTGCCCGCCTGGCTCATCAAATATGTCTGTTTATCTTACTATCAATGGTATATTCCTAGGATGGTGGACTTTAGGGCTCATTTAGTCCAGCTCCTTCACTTTCTGGATAAAGGGCCAAGTCATTTAATGTCCCCGGGCTTGTTTCCTCTTCTATAAAATGATTGACTAGAATTCAGGGCTTCTTAAACTTTTTCCACTGGAGACCCTTTTTTGCATTTCAGCAGCATTCATCGGCAGTGTGGGCATGATAGCATGTGCAATGCAAAGTGCACATGTCCGTGTCCAGAACTGAGCCTGCAGTGAAGTCGTGTGATGCAGCACGGGCAAATGCTTCCAGAAACACCTCGGATTCATTACATGTTTTATTTTGAATTGATTTTTGGTCATTGCATGTTCAGAAATCTTTTACTGTTGCCATATGGAATCTCAACCCACAGTTGAAGGAACGCTGTACTAGATGACCCGTGACTTTCAGCTTTAGATTATCGAGTAACTTGTCCAAATCACAAAGGTGAAAACAGGTCAAAACTAAGATCTGAACCAAGTTCCCATGACTCCAAATCCAGTGCCTTTAACAATTCACCAAGGTCTTTAAAAATATCTGTTGATGCTTAAGGATCTAGGATTCCATTGGTGTAAATACCCCCTTATACAAAGGCAGACAACATGGTAGAGTGAACAAGGCAATGGACTTGCGGTCACAGAGGTCTGGGTTCAATTCCTGCCTCTGATACTTATGCTCGCTGTACCTCAGTTTCCTCTTCTGTAAAATGAAAAGGTTGGACTTGATGGTATCTGCTGGTGTCTTGCAGCTCTGAATTGATTATCCTATGTTCTCTCCTTTGTTGAGGAGACATCATTAGAGAGTTGTTGTGGCCAAAAAAGTCCATCCCTGACGACAAACCTCTTTGAAATGAGCTAGACTGGCCTTTAGACAACAGAAAGTTCCAGGTTCATACTCAAAGTTTTACAGCTTGGTAAGACCTGCTGGAGTTTGGGCAGGGCTTATGGGCTTAGCCATGGGTAAATGCGAGATTGCCCCACATCACAATGAAGCATCAGAAGAGAGGCCTTCGGGAAAGAATAAATCATAATAGTTCAAATGGGACAAACACAGCCAAAGATCATAGCCCAGGTCTAAAAAAAACTCATTCAAGGTAACCATTGAGCAAGGGAAGCTTTTCCATTAAGCTATATATTAAGAAAAGTTCCTAGGCCAGAGACACTGTAAAAATACTTAAAGGCAGTCCTTTCCCCTATTACCTGGGAGCTACATAAAGGGCACACTCAACATGAGTGCGTCTGATAGGGGCACTGGGTACTGATGATAAACATATACTGGCTGTGATACCCTCTCTGTCTCCAGACTTTTCTTATCCTGAATAAAACACAAACATTCGCATCAAAATAAGAGCTCTAAGATAAACAATTTAGATAGTAGATGATCCTAGAGAGACAGCATAACATAACTAAACATAATAGTTTATCAATACTACTTTAAAGTTCATAGAGCACTTTGCAAATATCTCATTTGAGGTTCACAATAACCTTAGCAGATAGGTAGTATCATTATCCTCATTTTATAGATGAGAAAAATGAGGGAGATGATGGTTAAATGATTTGCCTAGAGGCATGCAATTATTACCTGAGGCCAGATTTGAATTCAGGCCTTCCTGACTCCAGGCCCAAAGCTCCATATTGTATTCCACCTGGTCATTAAGTCAGGAAGGCCTAAGCTCAGGTCTGGCCTCTGATCATATTTGTTGTGTAATGCTGGCTAAGTCCCTTCACTTCTCAGAACCCAGGCATCTCGCTAAGGTTATAAGGTACATAGCAGGGACCTATCCACTTTGACAGAAATACATTCTCTACTAGAAACTTCCTCATAGTGATGAAATTATGGGTCCAATGAAAAACAAAAGATGCAACCAAGATCCTCATTGGAAGTACATACAGGAAGAGATATACATGGGAATCAGAGAGGGCACCTTACTTTGAGAGGAGCTGTTGTTCAAAAGCTTAGGTAGAGAGGCTGTGGGTGCTGAGCCACTGGAGTCATATAGGAAACAATTAGGGAAAAGATTCTGGTATAACTGAGCTTTCAAAAATAGAAAAACACATAAGCTTTGATATTCCAGAGATGAAATTGTTCCGTTTCATGGCCATTCTTAGTCAAGGGCTATGCATCCTTAGTTACTTGTATTAAAAGTGGATTTATTTTTTTTACCATTATGCTAAGGGAAGTACTCTCAGCCGCCTGCAATACACACACACACACACACACACACACACACACACACACCCACGCACACACTAATATTGAGATTCTTTCAGTAAGACTAAAGTACTGACAATTTTGTAACCAGAAATCAACAGAATGATCATAATTTAATGTTCTAATTTGTGTACCCTCAAATTTTCCCTCTGCCCCCCACTTCCATACATACACATATACTGAGGCGTAACTGAACTCCGTCACTGAGGGAACACTTAGTTCATCAGGGCAATGGTGAGCGATTTCTAAGATATGACCACCCCTGTGTGTGTTGTGGAGACAGACTGGAAGCAGAGTTGATGGATGTTGAGGAGGCTGAGGAACTAGAAGCTGGGATGTTCAAAAGAGCAGTAGGGATTAGAATAGAGAAGAGAACTTTGAGTTAGTTTCTGAGCGTCTTGGAGAGGAGGAAGAAAGCCTAGAGGTCCAGCAAAGACAGCCACAAGGATCTGGTCAAGATGGAGTGAACATTAAAGCAAGAGAGGTGTTTGCTGAGGAATGGAGGATCATCTGGAAGTGACATTGGGGAACAAGGAAAAATGCCCACCACTCTCCTTTTTCCTAGTGTTTTTGTGTTAAGAGATGAGTAAGAAGAAGAATATCCAGTCTTGGAGAGGGTGTCAACAGATGAGCATCTCTAATGAGAAAGCTACATTGCAATGAACCCTAGATCAATGTTTTTAATTGTGATACAAGAAGTTGAGAGTTTGTTAACAGGATGAGGGGTGGCAGACCGTAGACTGTAGGTATTGAGGACGGCTAGAGCTGAGTTTGCAATGAAGAAACTGTGCAGCTGGCACGTGAAACTTTTTCTGCTGATCTCCCTAATACTAAGCATCCTGCATGGTCTGGGTCTCTGAGTTGAGTAGTACATCAGATCCAGTCTTGCCCATGGGATGGCAGGCCCCAGGATGGGAGCTATGGGACTCTAAGTGTTAGCAGCCTGGAGACCAAGTAAGAGAAGAAATTAATTGCTCAGCATATGCTTATGATATTCCAAGTACTATGATCAGTGCTAGGGATACAAAGAAAGCCCCCCGTGCCTTCCCCCCAAGAAAGTAAGCACTGTTCTAGCTCTTAAGGGACTCACATTCTAATGGGGAAGTAAATAAAACATATAAATAACTTTTGTTTGCTGTTCAGACATTTCAGTTGTGTCTGACTCTTTGTGACCCTACTTGGGGGTTTCTTGGCAGACATACTAAAGTGGTTTGCCATTTCCTTCTCCAACTCATTTTACAGTTGAGAAAACTGAGGCAAACAGGGTGAAGTGACTTACCCAGGGTCACACAGCTAGTAAGTGTGTAAGGTCAGATTTGAACTCAGGAAGGTGAGGCACTCTATCCACTGTGCCACCTAGCTACCCATATAAACTAGATATGTCCAAAATATCATCTCAGAGGCAACTATGTCAGGAAAGAGGAACAACCTTCCCACCAGGAGCTGTTACCTGGGGCAAAACCACAGCAGCTCCATCTTACTTCTTCTCTGCTCCCCTACCGACACTCCTCCCCAATCTAACATGAAAACCAAAATGGATCAAATTTTCCAAGTCTTTCCTCAAATGAGATTCATTGACTCGCATTACTTTGCTCTTATAGCGTTACTTTTACTAAAGTCTTATTTTTAACCATATAGCCAGGTCCAGATTTGTGTTAATAATGAATCCCCTGAAGGAATCCCATGTATTCCAATCGGCTCTATTCAAAATGATAATCATGTAAATTATGGTAATTGGTTCCAATCCAATAGAAATATGTAGTCTGAATTCAAATAATGCAACTACTTCTCAAGACTCATTATTTGCCCTAAACAGAATCTAGTAGTAAATATGGAACTTTAATCACGATTTTTTTTTAAGCAGCAGTCTGCCAAATGAGTATTTGGAGAAGGAAGGCACAGAGGGCCGGGGATGAGACCAGGACAATAGATTAAAAGGATAAATTCTCCTCATCACCCTGCTGCCACTACTGCTGGACAGCTAATGTTTTATGTAAACAAAGATCCCTTAAACCATCTGTTGCTGGGACACCTACAGAACTGTGACAAGTCACAGCAGCATTTTAGAAATTGATTTGCCCTTGTCCTTCAAGAGCCTTATAAATATACGGATGTGCCAGGCACATTAAATCAAGCTCTTAACCTTCAGGGGGCATTAGTTTCTATCCCTCCATACACCTCATGAGCCACTGTGACAGTCACAATTTGGGTTAAGAGCCACTGGACCTATACATGATCAGGAACAGAAGAACAGAAGGCTTGATAGATGAAGAGAGACTTTAAAATAGAGTGAGACTTTATTTAGAGGTGGTGTGTGTGTATGTGGGTGTGAGTGTGTGTGTGTGCCTGTGTGTGTGTGTGTGTGTCTTCCATTGGTTCAGTTTCAAGGACGTTTTGACTTTCAAATACACATAATAAAGAGTATTCAATTAAAAAGTTCTGTTCTAACTAGAAAGAGCATTGGATTTGGAATCAGAAAGCCTCAGTTCGAATACTGACTCTGTAAGTACTTGTATAGTAAAGGACGAGTCATCTGGCCTCTTTGTGACTCGGTTTTCTCTTCTCTAGTATGTGTCCAAACAAAAGGACGTCTAAAATCTTTGCCAATTCTAAAACTCTGATCCCATGAATCAAAATTTGGAGGAAAAAAGGAAAAGGAAAGTGAAAACTGTTTCTAAGAACAGAAGACAACAAGCTAGCAAGAGGAGTTTCTGAACATTCTAAAATCGGAGGGACAACAGAAAACATCTCAGATGAAAATTTGCTTTCATCTCTAATCCAGTTTATAGATGCCAAGAAGATGAGCAACCCAGTGACTTCCCACAAAGGTGAGGGGAGGGGGACAGTGTGGTATAGGTGATGTAGCCAACCTTGGGGTACAGAAGACCTGGGCCCAAGTCTTGCCTCTAACACATACCAACTTCAAGACTACGGTCAAGTCATTTAACCTTTAAGTGACCCTGAAAAGCAATTCTTTATATATATCACGTATAAACAAATTGCTGACTGACATCAGTGGAAGGAATTTTCACACCAAGAATCCCATACACCCATGCATCCCGTACGATTATATACATTATTGACATCTATTTGAATCCTATGCTGGCTTCAAAGCTCAACTTAAGTCCTATCTCCTTCAGTAACTCTTGCAGGATCATACCAGGCTATACTCTTGGCTCTTTATTGCCTTCTAAAGGCATTTCCTGTCTGCACACTACTTTGAAGTACTTAATCACATATGATAGAACCCTAGGACTGTGTTTTCTGATTGTGAAGAATAAATAAACCAAAGCTTGATGTAAAGGGGAAAATAAATTAGGCTATCATAAATTTCAGTGGGTTGCCTCTAGAGGGAGTGGGTTCCCTTCATTTTAAGTCTTTCAGACGACTACTTATTTAATTGGTTTCTTGTAGGGGGGCGGAGCAGGGAGAGTGTACCCAGATCACACTTTCAAGTATCATCTGCATTATTTATATTTTCTCTATAACTTTAAGCCCTAATTTGAAGCTTGCCAATTTTTGAGGTATAAATGCTCTCACTGAAAATTTAAGAATAGGCTCTCATTGGTTCAAATTGACTACAACATACCCTTTGCCCCACCAGAGGAGTAAGATTAAGAGGGGTTGGAAGTAAAATCTCATCAGGTCATTCAACTCAAACTGGGTCCTTTACTTTCATTAACTAAGAATTTGGGGTTTAGCAAGTTTTCCCAGGAGGAAATCTTAGGCAGATGAAACCATGATTTTTTTTTCCTGCTATAACAGCCTCTAGGGAAATGATCTTAATAACGTTTATTAGCGTCTGAATGTGTTAGACTCTTCACATATTGTGAAGTTGGAAATGGTTCTTTCTAGAGGGTTACAAAAATAAAGTTGGCATTCCCTCTCCCCCATTTTCCTTTTTTCTATTTCTGAATGAGAAAGAATAAAGAGAAATAATAGAATTAAGGATTTGACATCATTCCTGCTCAGGGAGAGGTTGCATTTGCTTACTGCTAAAGTCTTCTCCAGCTCTGACTCCAGGATCAGTTCCTCTAAATTACTTGAAAACCCAAATCAAGTGCATAAGATTTACTGGAAATTTTGACCCTTAGCACATCCATTCTTTTATTTAAGCAAGCAACAGATCGTAGGAGGACATGACTGCCTTCAAAATTTGGAAATACAGTACTCCCTGTGTGTCTTGTCTTCCTATAACAATCCATTACGCATCAGTCATCCATTTCTATCCCCCAAATTGGCAAAGATGGCTTATTTTTCCAATTATAAACTCATTTCTTATCTCTTTATTCTATCATTATCAACAATAATATCACCATCCTGCCTACATCTTATATCTCGAAACTTGATTGGGCATTGTTGAGGTAACCCTACTTATCTAGTACCATAATACTTGGACTTACCCTTTTATTGTTCACCATCATCATCAAATCTCTGTTCTGGCCTTGGCAGAATTGTTCAGAGTACTCAGCTGCCTGGTCCTGGACATCCCTGCTACTTTCTCTAGTCTTCCTTACCTTCCTTATTTCACATTCTCATCAGGTCATTCCTCTTCCCAATGCCCTTCACTAGCTTCCTATCAGTTGAAGGATTAAGTATAAGCTCCTTCAATGGGTTTTAAGATCTTTCACCTACTCAGATATTAGTTTTCTCACTTCCATCACACCTCATTCATTCTCTTAGCTCTGGGTGAGCTTTCCTTCCACTGTAAAGCCAGTGTGTTTGTTTTTTTTGTTGTGCCAATATGCTTTCTTTTTTACTTTCCTAGAATTTATCCCTTCTCTCTTTAAACATTTGAAACAGTTTCCACTTCTTTCAGAAGGCCTATTTTGATGGAAATATCCTTTCTTCATCACAAATACCATTTGTTCATCTAAGATGTTCTTATGTTTTGGGCCTCAGTCTTATCAAAATTCCTAACACTGTTTATCTCTAGGCTTAGAGGTCCTTCTCTGGTCACACATTTAAGCTGTGTGCTCCTGCTTAAATACTGGGCACTAAACATTGAATTCCACGCTCAAGTCCCTCCCACTTAGAAAATACAGTTGAGAAAAAGAAACTGGTACAAACAAGTATTAAGGAAAAACATAATCTAGACCTGGTAGAAGGGAAATACAGCTAAATTTGAAGTCATGGGAACTGAGTTCAAACCTTGTCTCTATTCTCTATTTATATGATCCTGGTTATCCATAACAACTCTGCGATTCAATTTCATTATCTACAAAAGACTGGTTGGATGAGATGACCTCTAATGTTGCTTCCAGGCAGCTAGGTGGTACAATGAATAGAGTGCCAGGTGTGGAGTCAGGAAGAAGTAGGTTCAAATCTGGCCTCAGACACTTACTAGCTATGTGACCCTGGGCAAGTCACTTAACCCTGTTTGCCTCAGTTTCCTCATCTGTAGCTGGAGAAGGAAATGGCAAACCACTACAGCACCTTTGCCAAGAAAACCCCAAATGGGATAATGGAGAGTGGGATACAACTAAAACAAATGAACAACAACAATGAAAAATGTTTCTTCCAATCCCCCTTCCCATCTATGATTCTATGACCCTAAGATCACACAGCTATCCCACCACAACTGCCCTTCAACATGGAGAAAAGTGAGAACCATTCATTCAAAACTGTGTTATTTTTCTGGCCATGTTTTATCCTTCTGACTCACTGTGTGACCTTGGGTGAGTCTCAGTTAATGCAAATCACTATCCCCAGCACACAGAGACCCTGTGAAAACAAAATAGTCTTCCAGTGAAACCATTTAAATAAGAAATCTGGGAAGATACGTGTGATTTGCTGTGAAATATGTGAGCTATCTAATCCAAGGTATGAAAATGATCACTAAAGGTAGGGGCAGAGAGCAAGAGCACAGAGAAACAATCTGGCTAAGCAACTCTGGTTCATCTGCCACAGTGTAATAGATGGAACATTGGATTTAGAGTCCAAAGGACTCAATGGGAGCCTTACCTCTGAGACTTTCTAGTGATGTAACCTTGGACAAGTCATTTCCCATGTCTAAGGTGACTGACTATATATAAGGCACAGAAATAAAAACAACACAGAGTCCTTACCTTCAAGAAGTTTACCATCTATCACTCCCTCTTTCTTGTTCCATACTCTGCTCTCCCTTTCATGACATCTTTTCTCTCTTCTTAGGCTGTCTTGGGTGGTTATTTTAATTAAACTGCCTGAATGAAAACACTTAACTGTGGAATACAGAGGGAACCAAAGTGACTTGCCTTGACCTCACACTTCGCTAGGAATGTCCCACTGTTTGGCGGCTCAATACCACAACGTATAGAGTGCTGGACCTCGAGTCAGGAGCATACACGTTCAAATCTGGCCTTAAATACTTACTGGGCACTGTGTGACCCTGAGCTAGTCACTTAACCTCCACTTGTCTCAGTTTCCTCATCTGTAGAATAAGGGCAATTATCACATTTATCTTCCAGGATTGGTATAAGGATCAAATGGGATAATGTTTGTAAAGTGTTTTGCAAACTTTTAAGCACAAATATAAAGCTGGATTGTGGTAGTAATAGTCATTGCTGTCTCTGTCTATTCTATAGTTCTATTCCTCTTAAATGTAAAAGAAGTATAGCTCTTTCCCCATCTACCAGAAATCCTGAGCTGGTAATTTGAGGTGGGGAGAGGGGATGGAGGTAAAGCTCATTAATTCTTTATTGAGATTTTTATGAATAGTTCCACTTCAAAAATAACTAGGCAGCTATAATCAAGAAATATTTATTAAGCACATACTAGGTGCCAGGAATTGAGTTAGGTGTTAGGAATCCGAAGACAAAAAAATGAAAAAAATCCCTGCCCTCAGGGAGATTGTAGTCTATTTAGGAACAATATGGACATGTATAAGCATATACAAATATATTCAGAACAAATGTTTGAGTATCAGGAGGTGTGTGGATCAGAAAAGTTCTCATATAGTTAGTACGTTGTGGGTCCTTTGTTCTCTAACAGGACCAATGACATCATGAGGGTAAATCTTGACTTGAGCCTGAACTGGATTTAAGTGAGGCAGAACTGTGCAAAGTCATCATCTTCACTATTTCCTTTAGTCACTCAAGTTCAATGGCAAGACAAAAGTCAAGACAACTGGCAATGGCCTGGGATGCAGTGGGTGACTTTGGCCTTTCTAAATTGAGGTCTTTCATGGGACTCAGTTTGTCTGAGTCAACACCCATTCAATGACTAAGGACTAGGTAAGAAATGAGACAAAAGATGGCCTAATTTACCACCACAAAAATATCAATCTGAGAGGTAGTACAATAGCTGGACTTAGAAGGAAATGAGAAATTGTAAGAAGATGTGGGGAGAGAGAGTGAAAGTAGTGACATAAACAGAATTTTTTGCCTATTTCCATAAAAATGAAAACAACTCAAGTTGGCTTACAAAACATTGAATATTTTTTTTCATTTGATTCCCACAGCAAACTTGTCAGATAATTAGGACAGATAATAAGATTTCCATTTTTGAGATGAAGAGAGGAAAGGGAACTTGTCCCATATCATACATCTACAAATTTTCAGAGCTGGGACCCATATCTACCTCCTCAGATTCTACAAAGTGTCCATTCCAAGGCACCATGGCACATGGATTAAAGTTGCCCAGGTAGCTTGCTTTTTTCTTTGCCTTTGCTTTCTGTCCCTACCCTTATGAAAAGATCATACATCTTGGATTGCATATAGCTCATACATTTCCAGGAAACTCCTGCTTAACTTCACAGATTTCCTATTTAGAAGATTTCCCTGGAATCCCATATATCCTCATAGAAAGTGTGTGGTTGGAAGGATGCTTTTTATTATTTTAGGATTAGAGCATTTAATGGACTAAGACAATGTCACACAGTAAAACAGAGAAATGAAACACAGCCAGAAAAAATCAAGGAAAATGGCGGCATTTCCAACCCTCCTCCAAGTCAAATTCTGACAGAAAGCCTGCAAAGCTGCAATGCAGCTTGAAAGAAGGGTAAAATAATTTATATATTTAGCATCAAGGACTAAAAGATGGACTTTAGGATTCCTTCTGACCTTTTAAACATTGTTAAGATCTCTGATTGGAGGTTTTTCATGAGAGCTTTGTTTCATCAATTGAGCTTATACAGCTAATTCATCTTTTTTGTTTGTTTTATCTTGGTGCGAGAATGAATCTGAGATCTACTTTCTCAAAACTATAAATTGACTATTTTTTGAGCTGTGAAAACCAAATGTTGCAAAGCACTGATAATTTCTGACTCTTCAGGGATAGAAGTGGATTGTTGTTCATCCGCACTAATTAAAGACAGACATTTATGAGTTCTCTGCAAATACCAATGAACAAAAAAAAAATTTAAGACACCTTGAAGAAGAATTAGACAAGAGATTAAGGGACCTGGGTTCAAGTCCTTACTGACACTGACCAGCTGTATGCTTTGGCCAACTGACTTTCCCTCTGTGGACTTTATTTCTTACATTGGTAAAATGTAGTACTTCAATTCTGGAAAATAGTGAGAAATCACATTAAAAATAACCTACCTTTTGACTTAGAAACCTCACTACTAGAAGAAGAAAGGAAATAAAGTACCACATAAAACAAAATATTAATAGTATCACTTTTGGTAGGACACAAAGCAGTCACTGCCAAATGAGAAGTAGAGATAAGCACAAGGAAAAGACTATAAGATGGAGAGAGATCACTGTGGCTAAAGAACACAGGGAAGGTTTCATAGAAGGGACATGACTCATGTTGGACCTTGAAGGAAGGTTAAGATTAGAAGCAATATCAGGCTCAGGAGTTGAATTACTGATGCCAAAACAATTTCAGACACACAGATACCAAACTTTAAAACAAAGGAGTAATAATAAAACACACTTTGAGCTAATTAAAAATACAAAAGTTGACCAATGAAACATATTAGTCACATAAGACCCTAAAGAGACAATTGAACATAGTAGCATAGATATAACAA
The DNA here is from genome assembly GCF_900497805.2 of Vombatus ursinus. NCBI lineage: Eukaryota > Metazoa > Chordata > Mammalia > Diprotodontia > Vombatidae > Vombatus > Vombatus ursinus. Next base: position 6,872,932 of record NW_020949548.1, read on the forward strand.
ACCCAACAAAAATATCAGGGTGTGGACAAAAATTGCTGGGAAAATATAATTTACTTAGGGAGAAATTAGTTTTAGGCTAACATTTCACACCACATATCACAAGAGTTCCAAAGGGACATATGACCTAGATATAAAAATTCATGTCACTCAAAAGAAAGAAAGAAGACTCCTTTTACATCTATTAATAGATTGAAAATTCTTAACCAAACACAAAATAAAGATGATCATAAAAGATAAAATTGATGATTTTGATTATATAACATTGACAATTTTTTGAATAAGGAAAACATTTTTATTAGAATCAGAAAGGAAATAATTATTGGCAACCTTTTGCAGCAAAGTTCTGTTATTAAATTTGACATGTACTATATATACATATACATACACTATATATATACACATACACATATAGTCACATATATATACATATACACACTATGTAGATATATGTATAGATATAGATATAGATATATACTATATATAGCATATATAGCCTAATAGGTTAATGGTCAAAGGATATGATCATTTTTCAAAAGAAGAAATGCAATGAACCAGAAACCAATTCTCAAAAATCTTCCACAAAGAAAGGTAGAAAGCATGCCTTCTCTAAAGTAAAAAATACCTGGGTTCAATGCTGCCTTTGATATATCCTGACTATGTGATCCTGGCTAAGCCAACTTAACTTCTCAGTGTCCTAGGCAACTCTCTAAAATGATAAGTTGCAAAAAATTTGCCAACCTGCACTGGTAGAGGGAGTTTCCTAGACTGGGAGTTCCATATACCAATGAAATCACAGGTCTAGTCCCTTATCCTATTCCTGTTTTATTTAAACCTTAAAGTTATATCTTGTGAGCACTATAAGCCAACATGTAGTCATTATGCCCAAATCCTACCAATTTAAAATCATTTTTTGCCTGGATAGTATTCTTAGTCCGGTAGATTCCAAGAAATACTATAGATTTAGCATGGCTGCTTTCAAGGCATAGCATTAAATCTCAATGGATCTGAGGGATCAGACCCCATCACTTTTTTTCTAAAAACATGGCTCCTCTTTCTTCATTTGCAGCTATTTTTTTAAAAATAGCTCCATTTTGATCAGCAGCAATGTCACCATCCTGCTCATATCTTAAATCTCAAATCTTGTTCTGCTATCATTTGGCCTCACAGCAATGGCCCAATTCTAGAGCTACAATAATTAAATTTATCCATTTCTGTTCTGTCACCCATAGATACTTATCCTGGCCTTTGAAAATATTTGCTTAGACTGTCAGAGTTGTGAACTGGTCCAACAATTTTGGAGAATAATTTGTAATTGTGACCAAAGGGCTATAAAAAGCTATATATATATACCCTTTGACCCAGAAATACCACTTCTAGGTTCTGTATCCCAAAGAGATCAAAGAAAAAGGGAAAGGACACAAATGTACAAAAACATTTATAGCAGTTCTCTTTGTGGTAGTAAAGAATTGAAAACTGAGGAGACATCCATCAATTGGGGAATGCCTGAACAAACTGTCATAAACGATTGTGATGGAACACTATTATGCTGTAAGAAAAGATGAACAGGATGGTTTCAGGGGGAAAAAAAAACCTGAGAAGATTTATATGCACTGATGGAAACTGAAGTGAGCAGAATTAAGAAAACATTATACACAGTAACAACAATATTGTAATGATAATCAATTATGAAAGACTTAGCTGCTCTGATCAGAACAATGACACACAACAATTCCGAAAGACTCATGATGAAAAATGCTATTCACCTCCAGGGAGAAAACTGATCAACACTGAATGCAGAATGCAGCATTTTTTCTTTATTAATTTTTCTTGCTTTTTTATTTTTTGCAACGTGGCTAATGTAGAAATATTCTTCATGACCTCATAAGTATAATGGATAACATATTTCTTGCTTTTTCTGTCGGTGGGGAAAGGATGAAGAAAGGGTGAGAATTTGGAACCGAAAATAGAAATTGAAAAAAAAATAAAAGAAAATATGTTTTTAGAGATTACATTTCTGGTCCTGGGACTTTCCACCATTTTCTCTCTCCCATGTGTCTTACTTTGCATACTTTGCATTTCAACAAGATGCTGAAGAAAGTCTATCACGTCCTCATTGTTGATAAAATGGGGAGATGGGGAGTGGATAAGGGTTAAATGCATTGAGAACTGATTCAAAGACGAGAGAAAAGGAGTTGTGATTAATGGATTAATTGTAACCTGGGAGGGTGTCTGCTCTGAAGTGTTGTAGGATTCTGCCATCAATACTTTCATTAGTGACTTATACTAAAACACATTTGGCATGCTGATCAGATTTGTGACTGACATGAAGCTCAGAGGGATAGCTAGTTAGCTCAGTAAGTGATGGAAGTGAATACAAAATTATCTCAAAAGACCAGAATGGTGGGCTGAGTTGAAAGAGATAAATGTAAAAGAAATATTACCTTTCCTTATATTAAAAAAATCAATTGTACAAGTAATATGAGATACTTATGACTAGAAGGCAGTTTGTGCAAAAGAGATCCAGGGATTCTGGCGTATTGCAAGCTCAATATTAGCAATTTGGCAGCCAAAAAAATGTCAATGGAATCTCAGGCTGGATTAATACATTACCATCACAGCCTGCCCCGGTCAGACTTCTTGTGGAGTATTGTTTTCAGGTTCGGGTGTCATAATTTAGTTTGGATATTGACAGCCCAAAGTACTTGTCATATTTTTCTCTTCTTTATTTGGTGGTATGGGGTAGGGAAGCTCTCTGGGAGAGTCTCTTTTTTCCCCTAACTTGGAAATGAAGTCAAGGGTCTCTGTCTTCTTTTTTTTCCCTGTCTGTATGTCTTGGTTTCTTTAGCTCTCTCATGTACACATGTGTGTACACACATACACACACAAACACACACACACACACATGCATGCATGCATGTGCCCACAAACATAAACAACTCAGGCTCTGTGGTAGAACAAGGGACTTACTCTCTGAGTTTAACCTGGATCTCTCTCCTTCTGAGAGTTCTCTCACCCTTTCTTAGGACTGAAGGGCCCCAGAATTCTCTTGCTCATTCTGCTCAACCTGTGTATTGAGCATACAACAAAGTATTTTGATCTTGGGAAAGCAACTTTAACCACTCTGCACTGACTTCCTATAGATGTTTTTCCTGCAAAGTGAAAACTCCATTTCGATCTATAATCTCTCTCTCTGTATATCTTTCCTTTACCCCTCATGAATCTTAGACATATTTATTTCTAGTCTATAATAAGGGAGATGACTTAGTAATTAGAGCATTGTACCAGAATTCAAGAACACCTGTGTCCCAACCCTCCTCAGAAATGTCCTAGTTATGTGCCCCAAGGCAAATGACTTTACTGCCCCAGGCCTCAGTTTTCTCATCTGTAAAATGAGAGGGTTACATACCCTATCTGGCCTCTAAAGTCCTTTCCAGCTCTAAATTCTATGATCCTATGTATGAGTCTTCTCTGCCTGAACACAGTATGAGTTACTATTAAAAACTGTGAAAACCAAGTTCTTCCATGTATACTGTTTTGAATGAGCACATTCTCATTTGGGTGAACAATGACTAGAATACCCATCTTCCCCAAAATGATCGATACTATTTTCCTTCTATATTCCTAATAAGCTTACAGTCCCATTTCCAAAGACAGACTTGTTAGAATGTGAATTCTCAGGTACAATATGGCAAGATACATTGTTATTGCCCAAGCTAAAAGACCTCAGTTTACAAAAGTCTTGGAACATGTGTAAATGAAGCACCCAACCTTGGGAGGATTATGATAGAGAATATTGTTATAGATTTTAGAATGAAGTCAGACTACCATACTTGTTAAGCAAATTATATTTGAGCATATGATTTAAACTAAATAACTTCTTTTGTTGTTGTTAAGTTGTTTTTTCAGTTGTGTCTGACTCTCCATGACCCCATTTGGGGTTTTCTTGGCAAAGATACTAGAGTGGTTTAACATTGCCTTCCTCCTACTCATTTTACAGATGAGGAAACTGAGTCAAACAGAGTTTAGCAACTCACCTAGAGTAACACAACTAGTAAGTGTCTGAAACTGGATTTGAACTCATGAAGATGAGTCTTCCTGATTATAAGCCCAGCACTCTATCCATGGCACCACCTAGTTGCCCCCAAAATAACCTGTAAGGTTCCATATTTCTTTAGCTCTCTCACGTACACATGTGTGTACACACATACATACACACACATGCATGCATGTGCCCAGAAACATAAACAACTTAGGCTCTGTGGTAGAATAAGGGAGTTACTCTCTGAGTTTAACCTGGACCTCTCTCCTTCTGGGAGTTCTCTCACCCTTTCTTAGGACTGAAGGACCCCATTCTTGGTGACCCTGTCTGGGTCACATTTTCTTGGCAAAGATACTAGAGTGGTTTGCCATTTTCTTCTCTAGCTCATTTTACAGATATTTCTTTTTTCTATATTTCTTTGTTTGCACTGAAAGGTAGAGAAATATTCAGCCAAGAGAGGGTAGAGGAAACATAATTTCTATCTTCAGATACTTAAAGAGCTATCATGATGAAATGTAATAGAAAGAATAGAGAATACCTAAATTCAGACGTAGAGAACCTGGGTTCTAATCCTGGCTCTGCTCCTGCCTACCTGTATCACCGAGGTCAGGGATGCGGAACCTGAGGCCTTGAGGCCACATGTGGCCTTCTAGATCCTTAAGTATGACCTTTTCATTGAATCTTCTATAAAATTTGGATTCAGTCAAAAGGTCACATTTAAGTTTCTAGAAGGCCACAGATTCCCCACCCCAACCTAGGTTAATCTCTTTGGGTTTCGGTTTCCTCATCTATAAAACAACAGGCTTGGATTGGTGATTTATAATGTCCTTTCCAGCTCTAATTAATATCCAACTATTTATGATTTAAACCTGTTATGCCTGGCCCCTAAGTGGCACAAATAGAACCAATGAATGGGAGATACAGGAAGGCAAATGTTGGTTTGAGACTTTAAGGTTTTAATTGCTCAGTGATTTCATCAAAGTGTGCATTTCTACCTTCAGTAAAAATGCTAACCCATCCACTTCTTATCCTGTGTATTTTATACTCTATATTCTTCCACACTCTTGGTCAAGGGTTCTTTACCTTTTTTTCAGGCCATGGACCCCTTTGGCAGTCTGATGAAACTTGTGGACCCCTGCTTAAAATAATGCTGGTAAATGCATACAATAAAATACACAGGATTTGGAAAAATAAAGGTTAGTGAAATAAAAGGTGTAACTTTTCCTGTCTATGTTCACACACCCCCTGAATTCTCTCCATGAACCCATTGGGGATCCAGGAATCCCAAGGTAAGCATTCCTGCTCTAGATCTTTTTTACAGGTTGTAGGTAACCTTAGGTCACTCAGGCTGTCCATCTGATATGTCTTGCTCTTGTATCTGATAAGCCCAATTCTTTCCTCCACCATATATTTCCATAAAGAGAGGCATCATGGCATTAATGAATACAGAACAAGCCTGGAACTCAGAAAGGCCTAAGTGGCCCCAGGCAATTCTCTATAGGCTACAAACTAGTCGCACATTTATACTGGTAGAAGGAATTTATTCACTGCCCTGAGTTTCATAACAAAATTATGGACAGCCAGGTGGTGTAGTGGATTGAGCACCAGGCCTGGAATCAGAAAGATTCATCTTTGTGGGTTCAAATCTGGCCTCAGACATTTCCTAGAGATATGACCCTGGGCAAGTCACTTAACCTTGTTTGCCTCAGTTTCCACATATGTAAAATGAGCTAGAGAAGGAAACGGCAAACCACTTTAGTATCTTTGCCAAGAAAACATTACCCAAACAGGGTCAAAAAGAGTCAGACACGACTGAACAACAACAAAAACAAAAGCATAAGTCATACACAGAAGAGAGCAGAATATAATTCAGAAGAGGATATAGATACATACAGCAGTGTTGATACTACCCTGTTGAATTTAATATATATTTTAAAAAGAAAAAAAAAGCTACACCTAAGAAGAGAGTCACAGTTTCATATGCAATTCTCTATTTTTAATTATTTGCATCTGGAAGTGTCCATACTTACTGATGCTTGTCAAGTCTATAAGAAATCACAAGTTTAGACTGTGCAAAAAAAATCATTATAAGGAAAAATTATAAAGTTTTAAGTGTTTAAAAATGTTATTATTTGATTCATGAGTTTAAATGAAACAGCACTGAACTTGGAGTCAGAAAGATGGAGATTCAAATGTCTCCTCAGACACTTAACTAGTTGTGTTTCTGGACAAGTCAATTAAAAAAATCCTTGTGCCTTGGTTTCCCCATCTGTAGAATGAGGAGTTTTGGACTCAGTTGCCTCTAAGGTCACTTCTAGTTCTAAATCTAGGCTTCTATGATAAAATTCTCTTTATGATACCATTTGAGGCTTTCTTGGCAAAAATACTGGAGTAGTTTGCCATTTCTGTTTCCAGCTCATTTTACAGATGAAGAAACTGAGGCAAGCAGGGTTAAGTGACTTGCCCAGGGTCACACAGCTAGTAAGTGTCTGAGGCTGTATTTGAACACAGGAAGATGAGTCTTCCTGACTCCAGGCCCAGCACTCTATCCACTGGGCCACCTAGATGCACATGTAATAAAGAACATTCATATTCCAGTGGTAGTTGGGCAAGGCTTCCAAGACCTCTACCAGTTCTAAGATTCTGGACCTGGATTCCACTCCTGCCTCTAAAACCAAATCACTGGGTGCCCTAACTTAGACACTTAACCTCTCAGGGCCTCACAGGTTTCCCTCTTCTATAAAATGAGGGAAATGGAATGAATGACCTTGAGGATTCTTTGCACCATGAACATTCGATGCATCATGGTTATTTAGCTATAGAATTAAGGCAGTCTGCCCTACGTCTCAGACTTCTGTTTGACATGTTTCCTGCCTCAGGAAGCTCATTTAAGTCAGTTTAATTTATTATTGTTCTCTTTTATTACGATGACCTCCATGTGGTAGATGGGGTAGAATTAGTCAGATTATACTGAAAGAGAGACTTTAGATAAATTACAGATTCCTCAATGCAACACGGAAAGCTCTTCAGTCTGGCTTTCTAGACTTGTTTGGCATTAGCCTCTACCCTGCCCCTTTCCGTAGCAATCTAGGTTCCATCAAACTGGCCAGATTGCTGTTATCTGAACTCAGCATCCCATTTCATTATGTGCCATTGTACCAGCTGCTCCCCAGACCTGAAATCTACTCCTCTTTCTCTCCTCCTTGTGCCATCTCCCATGAGCAACCTTTTTGATTACCATAGTTGACTGAGTAGTCTCTATCCTCCTTTTATTTTATATCTACTCTATCAATCAATCGACAGCTTTATTAACTATTTACTCAATACCAGACACTATGGTTAAGTGCTGGGGATACAAAGAAAGACAAAAACAGCCCCTTCCATTAAAGAGTTCACAATCTAGTGGGGAAGATAATCAACATGTGAATAACCTAGATAGGGTAGATGGAGGGTAAGCTCATAGAGAAAGGCACTAATAGCTACAGGGCATAAGAAACGAATCCGGAAGAGGGTAAAATCTGAACTGAATCTTAAAGGAAGTTAAGGATTCTAAAAAGCCAATTTAAAGTGAGAGGGCATTCCAGACATGGAGGACAGCCAGTGAGTATTCCTGTTACCCTAGAAGAACATAAGCTTCTCAAGGGCAGGTAAAAAATTTCATTTTGTCTTTGGACTCCTGATATCTAGAACATACAGTGGGTACTTAATACCTGTTTTGGGGATTGAATTTAATTCAAGGTTAGTGGGCTTCAGACCTTCAGCACTATGGGTTGTGAATATAATCTTGGACAAGATTTGGCGATTATTACAAGACATTTGCTTTAGAAGGTTCTCTCAGGTTTCAGTGATATAAAAGGATATGGTCATTTCAACCCCTACTGGCCAGGTATATACATTACAGCAATAGTCTAAATGAAGCTTTAGCAAGAACCAGAAATGGTCAAAGAGATGGACAAAGGTTGAATGGCTACTTCACCAGGAGAATCCAACCCTGGAAGAATGACTTGGGTAGAATGGGCCCATGTGGATTCTAACCATGTTATACCTTCTACAGAATTGCTGCCAAAGCACCTCCTTTGATTTACTAATTCCCTTCACAAATTATGATATATAGCCCAATCTTGTATTCTCTATTTCCGTTATTCTGACAAAACCATCTCAATGAGAACAGCACTCTGTTGGAATAACCATGCTTTGATTAGTTGAATTAACTAAAACACATCCATGTATTCCCTAGAAAATAGTGACCCATACCTGCCAAAACACAGTAATTCAGCAGGGCTTGACACAAAGCAGCAAGAAGAGAGTAGCTTCCGGCTAATTTATGGCATGGGAAAAATGATTCCTTATTGATTATGCCTGTGGAAATAGCAATGCAGCACCAGTCAAATTATCACATAGACCATTCTAGGATTCGGTATAATTTGCATGTTGCTCTGGATGCTTCTAAGTGCTCACTGAATGATCATGTTTTTGAGTGGTATTTCATATTTCAGATGAAAGGACCTCAAACACAGGATGGAGCAAAGAGGATACTTGTCTTATTTAATTTTTTTTTTCTAATAAGGCAAGCCGCAATAGAAGTGGTGGACAGGAGCCAAAATAAAATGGAAAGACCACTGGATTTACAGTGAGAGGATATTGGTTTAAGTTTTAGCGCTGTCTCACCCTGGTCAAACTAATTCTCCTCTCTCGACCTTAGTTTCTATAAAATGAAGAAGTTTGACTAGGCAATCTCTAAGGCTCCTTTTAGCTCTGTATCTATGTTCTTATGACCATATGAAAATTAGATTTTGAGTCATGAACACCTGGGCTCAAATATGGTGTCTGATCCTTTCCAGCTCTGTGACCCTGGGCAAGACACCTAACTATTAAGGGCTTCTAGCAACTCCCTAGGTCTCTCCTACTAAAAGATCACTAGAGTTAGAGTCTAAAGTCCTGAGTTTGAATCCATTTACTACCTGAATGACTTTGGACAGGTCACTTTACTTCTGTCTTCCTTAATTTTCTTATTCTTAATATGAGAGAGGGAATGAACTAGTGACCACTGCAGTCTTTGTCAGCTTTAAATCTATGACCTCTCACAGACGGATTATAACTTGCTTTGGTAGGAGGTATTTCTACACTAGGCATTCCTAGCTGATAAAATCACAGCTCCCAGGGTAAGGGAAGGAAGCCGATTTATTTTTTAATAGAAGTGCCAGGAACTGGACATGCAATTGGAGTTAGTTAGTTAAGAGGCAAAATGTATATTCACTTTTCAGTCGTTTGCTTATTTATCTCATACTGACAGATTCCCTTCCTCTGCTTTTGGCCTGACAGGGGAATCATTATTTTTTTCCAAACTCCAGGCTATTGCCATGGAAATGAATGTGATGTAATAAATTCATCATTATGAAGACTATCAAATCTAGTAGGTGGGTAATGATACCACTTCACATTTAGAATCCTTCTAGTACTTTATAAAACATTAACTCACTAATCCCCTCCACATCCCCAGGGAGTAGCAGGGCAGGCACTGGACTAGTTCTACAGATGGGGAGACTGAGAAAGCAATCAAGAAATTTCCTCGAAGACGGCGGCGAGAAGCCAGGAAGTTGCCTGAGCTCTCCCCAGTTTTCCTGGGAAACAATGTTAAATCAAGCCTCTAAAAAAATTCTGGAGCAACAGAACCCACAAAAAGATGGAGTGAAACAGTTTTCAGCTTAAGATAACTTAGAAGGACTTCAGGAAAGGTCTGTCTCACTTGGGCAAAAGGGGAGCACAACCCAGTGCAGACTGTGTCTCAAAGGAGAGAAAGGAAGAAAAGGAAGAAAGGAAGAAAACTGTTGAACTAATAAATTAAATAAGTAAATAAAATAAAACTAAGAACTGATTTTATGAAAAAAAAAGATAAACCTCTGTTAATTTGATTTAAAAAAAAAGAAAGAAGAAAACCAAATTCCAATATCAAAAATTAAAAGGATGAATTCACCACCAATGAAGAAGAAATTAAAGCAATAATTAGGAGCTATTTTGCCCAATTGCATGCTAGTAAATTTGATAACGTAAGTGAAATGGAAGAATATTTACAAAGATATAAATTGCCTAGATTAACAGAAGAGGAAATTTAAAAACTTAACCTCATTTCAGAAGAAGAAATTGAACAAACCATCAATGAACTCCCTAAGAAAAAATTTCCAGGGCCAGATGGATTTACAAGTGAATTCTACCAAATATTTAAAGAACAATTAATTCCAATACTATATAAACTATTTGGAAAAATAGGTGAAGGAGTGCAATATGGTGCTAATACCTAAACCAGGAAGAGCCAAAACAGAGAAAGAAAATTATAGACCAATTTCCCTAATGAATATTGATGTAAAATTTTTAAATAAAATATTAACAAAGAGGTTACAGTAATTTATCACCAGAATATCACACTATGACAAGGTGGGATTTATATCAGGAATGCAGGGCTGGTTCAATGTTAGGAAAACTATTGGCATAATTGACTATATCACTAACAAAATAATAAAAATAATATGATTATCTCAACAGATGCAGGAAAACCTTTTGATAAAATACAGCACCCATTCCTATTATAAACACTAGGAACAAATGGAGTTTTCCTTAAAATGATAAGCAACATCTATCTAATACCACACAGTATATGTAATGGGGATAAGCTAGAAGCATTCCCAGTAAGATCGGGGTGAAACGAGTATGCCCATTAGCACCACTTCTATTCAATATTATACTAGAAATGTTAGCTTTAGCAATAAAAGAAAAAGAAATTGAAGGAATTAGAATCATCATTGAGGAAACAAAACTACCACTCTTTGCAGATGATATGATGATAAACTTAGAGAATCCTAGAGAATCAACTAAAAAACAACTTGAAATAATAAACAAATTTAGCAAAATTGCAGGATAAAATAAACCTACATAAATCATCAGCATTTCTATGCATTTCCAACAAAGCCCAGCAGAAGAGATAGAAAGAGAAATACCACTTAAAATAACTGTAAATTTCATGAACAAAATAACTTAACATTTTTCACACACATAAATTCAGATCTAAACAAATGGAAAAATCTCAATTGTTTATGAGTAGGCCAAGCTAATATATTAAAAATGACAATTCTACCTAAATTAGTTTACTGATTCAGTGTCATGCCGATCAAACTACCAAAAAATATTTCATAGAACTAGAAAAAATAGTAACACAATTCATCTGGAAGGACAAAAGATCAAGAATATCAAGGGAATTAATGAAAAGAAATGCAAAGAAAAGGAGCCAAGCCATACCAGATCTAAAACTATATTACAAAGCAGCAATCATCAAAACTATTTGGTACAGGCTAAGAAATAGAGTAGTGGATCAGTGGAATAGGTTACCTACACAAGACACACTAGTCAATGACTATAGTAATTTACTGTTTGATAAACCCAAACACTCCAGTTTCTAGAATAAGAACTCACTACTTGACACAAATTGCTGGAAAAACTGGAAAAGAGTATGGCAGAAACCCTGCGTAGACCAATTCTCACACACTATACAAAGATAAGGTAAAAAAATGGGTACGTGATTTAGACATGAGATGATACCATAAGCAAATTAGGAGAGCAAGGTATAGTTTACCTGTCAGATCTATGGAGAAAGAGAGAATTTATGACCAAACAAGAGATAGGGAGCATTATGAAATGCAAAATGGATAATTATGATTACATTAAATTGAAAAAGTTTTGCATGAACAAAATCAATGCAACCAAGATTAGAAAGAAAGCAAAAAGCAGGGGCAGATAGGTGGTGCAGTGCATAGAGCACCCGACTGGATTCAGGAGGACCTGAGTTTGAATTCAGCCTCACATATATAACACTCACTAGCTATGTGACCCCAGGCAAGTTACTTAACCCTGTTGCCTAAACCAAAAACAAAACAGACAAAAAAAAAAGCAAAAAGCAGGGAAACATTTTTTGTAACCAGTATTTCTGATAAAGGCCTCATTTCTAAAATATATAGAGAACTGAGTCAAACTTATAAGGATACAAGTCATTCCCCAATTGATAAATGGTCAAAGGATGTGAATAGGCAGTTTGCAGATGAAGAAATTAAAGCTACTTATAGTCATAAGAAAAATGTTATAAATCACCATTGATTAGAGAAATGCAAATTAAAACAACTCTGAAGCACCACCTCACACCTGTCAAACTGGCTAATGTGACCAAAAAAAAAAGGAAAATGATAAATGTTGGAGAAGATGAGGGAAAATTGGAACACTAATGCATTGCTGGTGGTATTGTGAACTGATCCAACCATTCTGGAGAGCAATTCGGAACTATTCCCAAAGGTCAACCAACTGTGCATATCCTTTGATCCAGCAATACCACCACTAGGTCTGTATGCCAAAGAGATCATAAAAAAGGGAAAAGAACTCATATGTACAAAAATATTTATATAACCTCTTTTTGTGGTGGCAAAGAATTCAAAATTGAGGGGATTCCTAACAAGTGAAGAATGGCTAAACAAGCTGTGGATATGAATGTAATGGAATACTACTGTTCTATAAGAAATGATGAGCAGGTGGATTTCAGAAAAACCTGTTAAGATTTATATGAACTGATGCTGAGTGAAGAGAGTAGAGTCAGGAGAACATTGTACCTAGCAACAGCAACATTGTGCAATGATTAGCTGTGATAGACTTAGCTCTTCTCAGCAATTCAATTATCCAACACAATTCCAAAAGACTCATGATGGAAAATGTTAACCACTTTCAGAGAAAGATCTACAAAGTCTGAATGGAGATTGAAGCATACTATTTTCACTTCTTTTATGTTTTTTCTCTCTCATGTTTTTTCCCCTTTTCTTCTAATTCTTCTTTCACGATATGACTAATGTGAAAATGTGTTTAATATGATTGCGCATGTATAAGTTATATCAGATTGCTTGCTGTCTTGGGGAGGAGGGAGGGGAAGGAGGGAGGGAGAAAAATTTGAGACTCAAAATTTTACAAAAATTAGTGTTGAAAACTATCATTACATATAATTGGAAAAAAATAAAATACTATTAAGGAAAAAAAATAAATTTACCCAAGAGCACAGAAAAATTTGGGATTAAACTCAAATGCAGTGCTCTCAGACTTGAAGATTTGTCAAGAAACCCTCCTTGTCACACAATGAAACAGTTTCTTAAAAGCAACAGAAAGAACATTTCTGCTGGACATACTTAATCATTTTCTCCAGGTTCAAGACCTTTTACTTATATTTACATAGAGTGAAACTCTATTATTTACTAAAGAAATAGTATCTCTGTGCCTTTGAATGAGTCTTTCATGGACTGCTCTCCGCCATCCCACCCCTGCTTCTCATGACCCAAACCCAGATCATGAAAGGAAGCAAGGCACAATGGAAAGACTGGATTTGGAGTCAGAGGATCCAGATTCATGTACCAATTCTGCTACCGATTGCCCATCATAACTTTGAGCAAGTTACTGTGCCTCATTGACCCTCTTCTATAAAATTAGAGGGTTGAACTAACTACATGACTTTTGAGCTCCCCTCTAGCTGTTTTTATTTTGCATATGCATTTTATTTACTTACTGCTATATGTGTTGTTTCCCCTAACCAAAATGTAAGCATGTTTAAAGATAAGGGTTCCTCATTTTTGCACTTGGATCCACAGTACTCAGCACGGTGCCTGGCACAAAGTAACTGCTTGATTAATGACAACTGATTGATTGATTGATTGGGGATGGGGAGAATGATGGAAACAGCACGCTTTGTTGAAAATCATCAAGTATAGAATTTTATGAAAGAAACTGAAACCCATCTGCTCATCCTCCAGAGTTAAAACTTCCTGACCTCCTTAATAAAGCTAACTGTATCATCTCTATACTGAACCCATCCCTTCCTAGGTTTTCTAGAAACTGGGAAAGAAATGAAAGGAAGGAAGGAAAGAAGGAAGGAAGGAAGAAGAAAGGAAGGAAGGAAAAAAAGGAAGGAAGACTTGAATTCAAATCTAGACTCAGACATTTACTAACTGTGTGTGATCCTGGGCAAGTCACTTAACCTATGTTGCCGCAGTTGTTTCATCTGTAAAATGGAGATGATAAAAATACCTACTTCCCAGGGTTGTGGTGAGGATCAAATAAGATAAAAAATTATAAAGCACTTAGCACAAGGTCTGGGACATAATATGCACTATATAAACATTAGCTAATGATGCTTCGTACCTGTTAGGTTTGAGGAAATGATGGGACACAGAAATGAAGATGTTTATGCTATAGAAAAGAGGCTAGAATGGGGTGTTGGGGTTGAGGAAGAGAGCTATATTCAAATATTTGAAGTTACTCTCTGTCAGAGGAATTACATTTACTCTCTTCAATATCAGAAGACAGAATTAGAATGAATGAGTGCAATAGGAGAAAAGGTACCTTTAAACTTTGCATGATGAAAAACTTCCTAACAATTACAGTTATCCATAAGTGGAATGAGCTATCTCAGTAGGTCTTGTAGCATAGGTTGGATGGTGATTTGTAGGGAATATTGTAGAAAGGATTCATAATTTAGATGAGCTCTGCGGAGCCTTCTAAATATTAGATTTTTATCATCCAGGACATATGATTTAATAACAGGTTTATAAAGTACTTTGGCTAGAACCTTTTGGAGTTGCACCTAACTAACAGCCATCAAACCTGAGAAGTAGTACAATGGAAGGAGGGAATTAGAATCCCTAGAGCCAAATCTTTCCTTTCTAATATATTACCTATGTAGACCTCCAGCAAGTCAGAAATAGGAGCTACACGTAAAATGGACTTCAGGGCCCAGCCAAGTCCAAACCGTCTCATTTTTACAGATGAAGAAACAGGGGCCCAGGGAGGCTAAATTATTTTCTCAAGGTGATACAGTTAGTATCAGCGATTTTGAATCCAGGTCCTGGGACATTCTGTGTGCTGTGCCTCAGTTTCCTTATCTATGAAATGGGTGAACTGATTTAGACAAGCTTTCATTCACCTAATCTAACAGATTCAGCCCTTCTAGTTCTAAATCTATAATCCTAGATGATCTTTAGAAATGTAATTTGACATAATGATTTTTGACTGGACCTGTGATTCCATTGGAACAAAGAACTGTCCATAAGGAATCTCCATCCTTGTCAGTGAAGATGGTACCGGTTCTAGAACATATAGTTTTAGAGAGCTATCCAGAAGTATTGAAAGTGTGAATGAATTGCTCTGGACATCACAGAATTCCTGACTCCAAACCACTACATGTTTATATCTCTCAATACTAATGATGTTACAGACAACACAGAAAACCTCCAAAGATAGGCTGTGCGTTTTGCTCGATGGGCCTTAGAGCATGGCCATCTACTCAATAATGATTTGCGGAAAGATACAACTCTCCATTCCCATTCATTCCCTGAATTATCTGCAATCACCTTGGATCTCTGAACATCAAGATTTAACAAAGATTGAACTGACTTTTGCCAACAAGAATTTCAAAGAGTTTTCAAAAATAAATCCATGAAATATTTCCAAGGAAGGATAGCTATCCACCCCTGAACCCATGGTTCAATTATTTTTCCACAGAAATCTCCTTATGTTCAGAGTAAGGGCCTATGAGCCCTTGCCTGGTGGTGCCTCCTTACAAGTCAAGAGTGGTTAATAAAATTTTATCATGGTCTCTGTAGATATGCAGAAGTGCCTGAAATATTCAGGGAAATAAACCTTACCAAAGAAACGTAAGAGAGAAACAAAATGAAGTTCACCTACATTTTTTGTTATTGTTCAGTCAGTTCAGTTGCATCTGACTCTTTGTGGCCCCATTTGGGGTTTTCTTGGCAAAGATACTGGAGTGGTTTGCCGTTTCCTTCTCCAGCTCATTTTACAGATGAGAAAACTGAGGCAAACAGGGTTAAGTGACTTGCCTATGGTTACACAGCTAGTAAGTGTCTGAACTAAGGTCATTCTGTCTCAAAGACTAGCAATCTATCCACTATGCCACTTAGCTGCCTCTACATTTTAGTGGTTTACAAAGAGGCCAGAGAGTAGAAGAGGAAAGAGCCTTGGTATTGAATTCAGAAAGTCAACATTTGGATCCTGGATATGCCTCTTAAAAGCTACGTGACCTAGATAAGGAAGAGCACCTTTCAGTTTCTCCATCTATTAAATGGGAATGATAACATATTATCTAACAGCTAGGTTGGGCAGCTAGGTGGTACAATGGATAGAGTGCTGGGCCTGGACTCGAAAAGACCTAACTATAAATCCAGCCTCAGATATTTACTAGCTATGTGACCCTGGGCAAATCACTTTACCTTTGTTTCCTCATCTGTAAAATGGCTATAATAATAGCACCCTCCTCATTTGTGAGGATCAAAAGAGATAATACTTGTAAAGTACTTGGCACAGTGCTTTGTACATACTAAGTATTATATAAATATTATTAATATTATTACAATTGTTAACAGGGGAGTTCTGGAAGATAAAATTAGATAACTGAGACAAACACTTTGTAGAGTTGTAAAACGCTGCATAAATGCCACCAATTATTAACATTAGAGGCAAGGGAAAAAAGCATACTTTAAAAGGTAGTCTTCAAAAAACACAGACTCACAGTTTTTAAGAACAAGCATGTAATTGTTCTACCAACATTAGGTGTAACACTCTGATCATTTAAGGCTTAAAGAGTTTTAAAAATAAGACACATTTCCAAAAAAAAAATCGAACAGATGTGGAATTCACCACTGTTTATCATCATTAATGGGATTTATGATGTTTACCTAACCTATCTCAATGTGAAGGCCAGTATTGTTTGTGATTATGTCATTTAGATATTTGCCTCGTTAGAGTTGGGCTCCAGGGTTTATATTATTATTTTCTATAGTTGAATTAATGGGTGCTAATAGCCAAATAAATAACTCTTTTTTAGTTGGGATTTCTCCATAAAGACAGATAAACCCCCACAGGTAAAGATATGAAAGAAAGCTCAAAGTCCAGGACTTATTCCTAATCTGCTTGCTTGTTGCCTACCTTCCTTCTCTTTCTATCCCTCCCTCTTTCTTCTCTCTTTCTTCCTCCTTACCATTATCTGTCCTTACTTTGGTCCCTTCCTCCCAACCTCCCTCTTCCCTGTCATACCCTTACCCCCCATCTGTTTTCTTCTCCTACCCTTTCTTTCCCCTTCCTTTTCTAATTCTCTTCTTTCATCTTTCAGTCCTCCACCCCTCTCTCCTTAAGCTCCTTGAGAGGCAGGACTGCTTTCCTATTCTTTCTTTGTATTCCTAGAACTTAGTAAAGTGCCTGGTATACAGTAGGTTCTTAATAAATGCTTGTTAACTTGACTTGCCCTCCTTCTTCCCTCTTTTTTTTCTCTTTCTATTGCTTTGAGGAGCAAGTTGCCAGGCCACGATGTACTTGTTGCTGAATACTTCGTAGAATATCGGGGTCCAGCTCCCTTTTCTTTGGATCTTAAGGTACTTATCTCATGGTCTTTTGAAAACCTTGCTTTCTGATTCACACAGCACAAACCAATGCTATGCATGCTCATCAGTCTATAGAAGACCTGTTGCTGAGTGCCCTTGCTCAGGGATTGAAATTAATGGCTTTGCATTTTGTGGGGATTGTAATTGCCTAACACACAAGAAAAACCACTGACGCAGAACTCTGAGCCAATGGCACTTTATCAAAGGGTCCATGGTCCCCTACAATGAAGTGGACCTCAGATCTTCCTCATGATCTGAGATGCTCCCTTCTTCCAGGGCCTCATTTTTACAAGGCTTGATACCAGATTTGATACTCGAACACTCTAGAAGGGCTACACGAAATACTGAATCCCACTGGTTGATAGACCTTGCTTTGAGGGCCAAAAATTAATATATCAGCCAAAAACAGTTTATCAGCAGGGGCCTCTTGGGTTGGGTGAAGCATGGGGCATCTCTACTAAGTGGTCATAAGATGGTCATTTGCTCATGTTGGATAAGAGAGTGATCCAGAAGTACAAAAATAAGTTGAAGGACTTTCCACGTAATTGAGTTACCTCATCCATGCTGGGCTTGGTCACCATCACAAGGAAAAACAAGGGTGAAGGGCCTCTAGTTAGCTTCCTATGATTAAGTAAGTGAACTTACAATCTGCAGTTCACAGCTCTGGGACCTAATATACAGAATTTATAATCACTACCACTATGGAGTCATAGCAAACTTATTGAAACTGATTGGAGTAGAGTAGGGGTCCTAGCTAATCACATCTCATGATTTAAAAAATACTAGCAGCTAAGTAGCATTTCTCCTCCCAACTGCAAGAACAAACATCGAATGATGGCAAAGCCCACTCCAATACCCACTGTCAAAGTACAAGGACAAAGTACTGACCTGCTTTGCTAATGGCTGTGGCTGCTTGGGGACCAATCACCCAATTCATTTGTCCTTAGCCTCACAGAGTCAGGGCTTCTCTCTACATTATTTATTAATAGCAGAGCAAATAGAAACACAGCAGATGCAAAATAAAGCAAAATCAGGGTGTTTTCAGCTCTGATTGCTTGGAGGTATTTTCTGGCACTGACTCCAAGGCCTTTTCACATTCACCTTGTTGAAAAAGAATTATACTCCTTGATGGGAATTAGGCACCAAATTCCCTATCCACTGTGCTCAAAGCACACCCCAATACCAGAGTCTACCTCCTCAAAGCAGTGCTCACTTTTTAAAAGAACATATAGTAATCCTCCACTGACATTGCAGCCTGACTTTTTTTTAAATTTTAGACTTAAATACTAAAACTTAAATGCATAATAAGAAAAGCAAAAGAAACATATTAAAGGGTGCAGCTAGGTGGCGCAGTGGATAGAGCGCCAGCCCTAAAGTCAGAAGGACCTGAGTTCAAATCCAGCCTCAGACCAAATACTTGAGACTTACTAGCTGTGTGACCCTGGGCAAGTCACTTAACTCCAATTGCCTTAAAAAATTATAAACTTAAATATTGAAACAAATACAAAATAAGAAAAGAAAAAAAACATTGCCATGCATACAGCAAAACATAAGAGAGGATTCAAAATATACAGCAATGAATTTCCGTCTCAAGAAAGCCTATGTAATAAATGCTGCAAGTTGTGTTGAGAGCTGTTCATCTTTTTTTTTCTTCCTTGTAAGTTCTCTTTTGTTCTCTGCTATGTACTTTTTACTTTGTTCTTTTCCCCCTCTTACTCCCTCCTGCCACTGCCAGAAGGCTACAATTAAGCAGGGATACATATGTGTGTATGTATGTATATGTATATATATATACACACACACATACACACATATATACATATATACATATATATGTATGTATGTATATGTATATGTATATATGCATGTATATTAGTATGTATATATACACACATATATATATACATACATAGACATTTATAATTATACTTATATATAGACATATACATTCATATGCATCTATGTAAGACTCTACTATACTTGTTTGTCCTCTGTTTCTCTGAGGGTGGATAACCTCTTTCTTCATAAGTCCAAGTCTTTCCTTCGTATTTTTTCAAGTCCACCAACTCGTCATTTCCTACACCACAGCAATATTCCAACTTTATACTGTCGAGTTATTTTAAATAGTCCAAAACAAGATGGATGGATATGGCAGACACATAGTATAGTTTCCCTATTTTTCTCTTTTGATTAAATCTCTTTTTGCCAGCAGCCTGACTTCTAACAAAAATGACCATCAAGAAAACAGCCATGAACCTAGAGAACTCAATGAAAACATCCTCTGGAAAAGAGACACAAATATCATTCTTTTTACCTCTATGCTAGTGGGCAAAATTAAACTGGCCTCCTTAAGAAGTTCTGTTGTCCATTTTTGCTTTCCCTTGCCTCAGACAGAAGATCATAAGCTACAAGTTTAGGATAAATTAGGAAGTTGAGGGAATACTAGAAATTAAAATATTGAAAAGTGAGAGCTAACACCAGAGGAAAGAGACGGCAGAATGAGCCGCTCTAAAGCAGTCTGAGGCCTTGTAATATAGGGACAAAGCACGGTGAAGAGGAAGGAATGAAAGACTAGGAGTCAGAAAAGGACTGGATTCAAGTCTCACCTTGGACTCTTAGCTGTAGGATGTGGCCAAGGGCAAGTGCAAACCTCTTGGTGTCCCTCTGGGGACTTTCTAAGGCTAGGAGTTTCAGAGGCATTGCTGAGATGCAATGAGGCAGGCAGTTTCTACAGATCCAGAATCAATGAATGAATGAATTTTTTTTTTAAAAAGAAGGGATTAAGGGAGGAAGGAGAAAAGGAAGGGAGAGGAGGGAGAGAGGAAGGAAAGGAGGGAAGAATAAAGGAAGGAAAGGAAGAAGAAAGGAAGGGAGAGAGGATGGAAGGGAGGGAAGAAAAAAGGAAGGGGGGGAGGATGGAAGGGAGGGAAAAAGGAAGAGAGGAAGAAAGGAGGGAGGCAATTAAAAAGGAAGAGGAGAGGGAAGCAGGGAGGGAACAAAAAGGAGGGAAGCAAGGAGAAAAGAAGGAAGGAAAAAAGGAGGAAATCAAGTATTTATTAAGATTAAGAACATTTACTCTTGGGTTTACGAATTATTCATTACGGACTCCATTCACATCATTTACTTTCACTATCTCCTCAAGGACTAGGATATCTCGTAGTTCTGATATTTAAGGGATGAATGAAGAATAATGCGGCAAAGAAATTCCTCTAAAATAAAAACTAAAGGCAACAATACCAATTTATTTTTAAAATAAAATGGTAATCGAGGCCCAGGGGAGCGCACTAAATGCATGCTCTGAACCCACTCCAAATACTCAACCAAAGATGATGGATGCTAAAACACATACAGGAAGGCTCTCAGGCCTTCAGTTCCTGGTCTCTACCAGAAGCACACATGCACACACGCATGCACATGCACACACGCGCACACATGCATGCACACACATTCATAGACACCAACACACACACCCCAGCACCAGCACCATTAGTACCTTTCATCCTTGGAATCTTGGAATCTCTAAAGTCTCAGCCTCCCGGCTCCATACTACCTCCAGTACCTAAAGGCTGAGGTTGGGAGCGTCCTAATCCTTTGACTGATGCTACACATTATCTGGTGAGAAACTTGAGCGGGGTCACATTTCAGCAGTAAAATTTAACTGAGAAATTAAAAATATAGAGAGACCTTTATGAGCTAAGAAAAAAATAGGGTATATTATGGAGCTGTTAAACCAGTGCTAGAAATAATGTATCATAACAAAGAACGGTAAAGAAATAAACACACTTGTACTGTATAATGAGGTTTTAAGTCAGTCTCAGAGGGATGAATCCATATCAGCGCTTCGAGGTGGGAATTAAAAAAAAGTGAGAAATATCTTAAGGGGCAAAGGGAAACCTTCCATGCAGCGGGTAACCTACATGCAGCAAATCCAAACGGGAATGCTAGAATCATTCCAGTAATTTCTTAGGAAGCTATAATGTCCTTAATAAAAGGACTTTTAAAAAAGGCCTAATTAAGATTCTAAACCCACAGCTCTAACAATACTAGCCTATAGAAGCATTAACAAGCTTTGCTTGATGAATTTGGGTCAAGGATAATGTAGGATTAATAGTCTCATGATCCAATACCCTGCGGGCAAACATCATGAATCTTCCTGGTCTTCTGCCACACCTACTGTAGTTTAGTCACTTGCAAATACAAATCTGACTACACTCTACGCACAGATGATCAGTAAGAACCAATATACTGTGGAAGTCCTGGATAGAGAGAAGACCTGAGATTCTTTTTTGGTACAAGTAACTCATAGGTATGGAAACGTCCTTTACCATTGGTAGATTGGCACTTGCCTTGCAACATCAAGCCTTGGGGAGTTACCTGAGTCATCAAGAGGTTAAATAATTTGCCCAGGGTCACATAGCCTGTATGAGTCAGGGCTTTTTTGGCTTTAAGATTGGTCTTCTTTCCACTACACCACACTGACTCTCATGGAAATAGTACAGTGCAAATTTGGTCACATCCCCTGTACCGAGTATTTTAGCACCAAGTAAACTCAATGCCAACTCAAAATAAATGTGGGTCATCATTGGGATAAAATGTATCTTTTCACACTGTCTGAAATGAGCAGCAAAAACATGTACCAAAATTTTCTCTGGAAAACTGGGAAACAATGATATCTGCCTTAGGAAGCAGTTACAGTGCAGCAGAAAGTATATGGAATCTGGAGGCCTAGGTCCTAGGTTTGAATCTGGACTCTGCCACTTGCTAGCTGTATAACTTTGTATAGCTGGCTTACCTCTGTAACTCTAATTCCTCATCTTTAAGATGGAAATAATACCTGGGGTGCCATTACAAGAGTCAAATATGAATGGATATAAAATGCCTTATGGGTGTCAGTTATTACTAGAAGGGCCTCAGAGATATTAATTTTTCTGCCAATAAAATAACCCTTGAAGACAATGTAAGTTATAGTGGGTTTGCAATCTATATTAATCTATAATATATATTAATCTATATTATCTCTACTGAAGGTACTACCCATATTGATGAAACCATAAATTCTTAAAGTATTGAAGCCCTAATATGAACATTATCATCAATATCAAATGTCCATTATATCAAACTTGGCTATAGATTAACTTGTTTCTTCAAACAAATTAAGTGTGACAGACAGCATTGATGCTTCAGAAAAGTAGCAGGACAACATCAAATCGAAAGTACTTTCCATTGTTCCTGATCATAGCCAATCCATGCCTGCCCATCCTCTTGTCAATGACCTCCCATAAGTTTGCTATAGAAGAGTATACTCAATGTGCTCGAGACCTGACTCACTTTCTCCTGACACCACGAGGATGCAGATGGGGCACCTGGGATGTTCCCATAGCATCCTTCTCATTCTTGCCACTTAACCAGTCCAGGCATTTATCTAATAAGATTTTTTTTTACTCTTTTATCTTTTAAGTGCCCCATTTGTTATATATTTCAACCTGGCCACATCTACCATAGGTCTTTCCATTGCCATTTACATTGGTAGAATGATATTAATTTTTAAATCTATAGAGACTGTTGTATTCCATGTCTCATAGCCATTTCATGATTTAGATAGAATATTAGCATTAAGTAATAGTCCTTCATTTCTGTGAGAAGTTCCTTCTCTTTAATTATGATCTGAACTCATTTATATTTGTGTTATCTGTTGCAGACATACAACTTAATGTATGGGCTCAACGGGCTGGTCATCCAACCTTGCCATTTATCCTTTCAATCTGTTGTAACCCATAAAAGAAAAGATATAAAATCAACATCCCCAAAATTGTCAACAATTTTGTAACTAATGAAACTCACTAATCAGAAGATAGAGAAGTTCTATGCACAAAATTCAATGTATAAAATATCTGTGAAATGACTTATTAAGACATACTCCAAGACATATGTAATGAAAACTATAAAATATTCTTCACAGAAATGAAGAAAAGAATTGGAGAGATATACATTGTTCATGATTGGATCACACCAATAGAATTAAAATTATAATTATAATAAAGCCAAAATTAATTTAGAAATTTAGTGTAAAGCCAATTATACTGCCAAAGTGTTTTCCTAAAAAAAAAAAACTACACAAAAATGATGAGAATGTTAATTTGAAGGAATAAAAATAAAATTCCTCAAGAAAAAAATTTTTTGTAAAAAGTAGGAATAAGAGAGACCACAATTATCAGTTTTCAATCTATGTTTTTAAGGAGTAATCATCAAAACTTTAGAAAAGTTGGTCATTGGAACCAACTGGACAAGCAAGAACTCGAAGACCTCAAAATAATCACACATAAGACAAGTATTCAGTAAACCCAACAAAATGCACTATTGGATGAAGGACTGTCTGGAACAATGATAATATTTATCTGCCTTGATTATACCATAATGTTGCTGTAAGAACAAAATACTTAGTAGTAGTAAGAGTAGTATTTAGTAAGAGTAAGAGTAAGAGTAGTAAGAGGAGGAGGAGGAGGAGTAGTAGTAGTAGTAGTAGTAGTAGTAGTAGTAGTAGTAATGCTACTACTGCTACTATTAAAAATAACTGATATACATTCATGTAATGACTTAAGTTTGGAAAACATTTTTATTAGCCATCAAGTAATATGTGTGAAAATGCTTTGAAAACATAAAATTCTATATAAATGTGAGTTTCTAGAATCACTATTTATTATGTATAAGTACTTTCACTAAATCTTGGATTTGTTTGCCATGTAAAATATCTAAAAATCCCTAATATCTTGCTTCCTTTTCCAGAAAATTTAAACTGCTATATCAACCTCTTTTCGATAAAACCAGGGCTTTTTTTGTCCCCGAGCTAATCTGTCAGACTATTTTTTTTTATGCAAACTTCCTTAAAGTACATCCAGCACACATTTCCTCCAAAGTTTCCTTCTAGCATCCACGCACACACACACACATTTTTAGCAAGTTAATGAAAACCACACAGAATATTTGTTAAGTCACTTACTCACTTGTGCCTGTTATTTCTTACCTTTATGGGAAATTTTTGGCATGAAAATGAATGTTCACCAATTACTGTCAAGTATCTGTTGTATTGTTTCTCATTTTTGCTGTAAATCACAATTGTGCTTCTTAAACTGTTTGAATGCCCAAGAATACTTTCTCGCCAGAAGGTTGAACACCCCAGATAAGCAGAGGAAAGCATGAAAATCAAAGGCTAACCAAGGTAATAGGATCACAAAACCCAAGAGCAAAATTCTGTTCAGGGAAAAAGTGGAGTCTCCTAAAAATGTAATCTCTGGGCCTCCCTCCTGCTTCAAAATTCATGGAAGATGAAGAACAGGGAAAGTGATTTAGACATACACATGGATTAGGAACCAAAAATACCGATGAACTACTGGAGGTCAATTGCTTTAGATTAGCCTCTCTCTCAAAAGGCAAGGAGAACATTGCAAAAAGATGTTTCGAGCCTCATAAGATGTGTTGTGTCAAGAAAAGATATTGTTGCTGAAGAACACTGAGGCCAATGGCTGTCTTACTGGATGGTGTCTACTTCCAGGTAATCATTATTCTGTTGAACTCCTTGAAATGTTTTTGTTTTTTGTTTTGTTTTTTTCCTCCAGAGAGAGAATATTCCATTTCAATCTGAGCTTTTATGGGTGGGGAAGAAGGAGAGAGGTTCTGCCATCCTTTTCCCTCAAGCCTCCCTCACTCCATCATTATTGAACCCTTTTATCACTGGGCTATTTCAGGAGGAAATTTCCTGAAAGGTGGATTCAAAACACATAGGATTTGGAAAGGGGATTTCAGAAGTGACTGCCACTTCTTCCAAATTTGGTGACTACCTGGTTCCTGCCTACTTCTCTTAATGTAAATTCAACTGAGATTTTATGAATGGCTCACTGGGAAAACTGAAAATGTTATCGGCGGGTAACTTACATTGTTTCAGAAACTCTTGACTTGACTGATGTCAGTTTTCATTCTTTCCTCCAGTATAGTATATACAAAGGTGGAGAGGTGGAGGTTAAGTATTCTTTGGCCTCTAAAAAGTTAATACTTCCTGTATAGATTAGATTCCATAAATTCCAGGTGCCAGGCCATCAAGACACCTAGTAACTAGCATTCTCTCTGTACCACACACGGCACTCCATCTCCCAGTTCCCATCTCTCTGACTTTATACAGGCTCATTGTTTGGTGACTTTTATGCAACAACAATAATAACCCAAAAAGTCAGGATAAAGAAGTAAACATCAGTTTATTTTCACATAAATTGCAAAAGAGAAGGAAGAAATTCAGGAAGGGAAGTATTCATGTAAATATGGGATTTTGTACACCAGGAGAGTTTGATAGAATGAATCAAGCAGATGATAATATAATGGGGACTCGGTGATAAATGTAGATATAAAATTGGCTAGACATAATAACAATACCACCATAGCATCGTTCCATCACTGCTTAAGACTCACCTGTACATGAGAAATCATCCACACGGATATATCCTGGGATACAGTCACAGCGATACGATCCCGGCAGGTTAACACACACTGTGTTAGCATGGCAATAATGCATCTTAGCGGCACACTCATCAATATCTGAAGGAGAGAAGAACCAGAAAGAGACCTATCAGTGAAGCACCCCAGTGCCTAGTCAAGAGCACAATAATTTTGGAATGAAACAGAAGACAAGGACCCTTTAAAGCAATCAAAATTGGTCTGACATATTAAGAGTAAAAGCTTAAGTGTGAAACAGCACATGAATGGGACTGATTCTCAAACCAAAAAAAATTATTTTTAGAAAAAATATGACTCAAGATATAACTGCTAACAACCTAGGAAATAGGGAGGCAGAGTCTTGCTTCTCCATTTTTCCTCTTAAAATAGAGAATTCTTTAAAAACCCACAGCCAAGAAGAGTTGTGTCCATGGTTTTGATATGTGTTAATTAATATTTATCACATGTCCACCATTTATAGCACAGTTTTCCCTAGAAAGATCAAGGGAATAGGTATAATTGTACTTGTCTTTCTTACTAAGACATGTTTTACTCTATATACTGCAAAATGCTGTCACAGAGGGGTTCATTTTGCCCACAACAGATTGCTGATACAGCAGCTGTAGCAGGCATGCCCACAGACATGATGCAAATTACTGTAGTTATTCAACAATCCTATGACATATACTGTGGGATATTATAATGGGATGTTCCAGCACAATTCAATATTATTAATGGGGGAGGGGAGAACTATTTATGTTCCTCTCTCTGGCTTTCATGATAAGAACTGAATTAACTAGTAATTGGGAGTGAGTTGAAATATATTCTGGCTGTAGTCATATTAGGAATATGCTGTCAAAAATTAGATTGTATCTACTCTAGTAGTAGGACAGCTAGGTGGTGCAGCAGATAGAGTGTCAGTCCTGGAGTCAGGAAGCCCTGAGTTCAAATCTGGTCTCAGACATTTACTAGCTGTGTGACCCTGGGCAAGTCACTTAACTCTGTTTACCTCAGTTTTCTCATCTGTAAAATGAGCTGGAGAAGGAAATGGCAAAGCACTCTATTACCTTTACCAAGAAAGCCCCAAAATGGGGTCATGAGGAGTCAGACATGACTGAAATGACTGAACAATAATAATAACAACTCTAGGGGTCACTTTGAAAAACATACACTTTGCAAAGGAGATATGAAATGAATTAATTAGTTGACTATATATTTCTAAAGATGATCACTGTGACACTCCCTAAAATCCTTAGACTTGGTTACTGAACATTAAAACAGGCAGAGTATGTATTTGGGAAACTCATTCCTTTCTTTCTCTAAAAGGAAGTATTTTTAAAAAATCACAATTAAAATAACCATAGAGTAGGAAAAAAGAAGGGGCAAAGGAAAATAAAGAAGAAAACAAATAAAAGAAAGAAAAGGAAGGGGAAAAAGTATAAGAGGAGGAAAAGAAGCAATTATTTCAGTTTTCTCCCAACAAGGTCTTCAAAGAGAGACATGGAGTTAGTTAACTTCCCAGAAACCCAATTTTATTTATGTAACATCCAAACAATGGAGACACATTGTTGACCTCTTATTTAAAAGAATGGCTGAGCAAGTTGTGATATATGATTGTGACAGAACCCTGCTGTGCTATAAAAAAGATAAGCTCATTAATTTTCAAAAACGTCGATAGATTTGCACTAAATAATGAAGATCAAAATGACAAGAACTAAGAGAGCATTGTATACAGTAATAACAACACTGTTTTAAGAACAACTTTGAGCAACTAAGTCATTTTGACTATTGTAAATGCCCAAACTAACTACAAAGGACCTATGAAGGAAGATGGCATCTGCATCCAGAGAAAGAATTGATAAATAGAAGGATATATAGAATGATTTTACATATAAATTTGTGTATATATAAATATATAATATGCATATATACATATTTGTAAACACATGTATATTTGTGTCTAATGCTATCCATCTCCACAGTGAGGGGAAGGCAAAGAAAAAAAAAGAAAATTACATGATAACTTTATTGTATATTAAAAAGGAATAGCAAATTGTACATAATAGATTTGCAGTTTCATGTGCAAATCTTTTTTTTAAATTCTACTATGTTATAGGAATCCTTGTTTTATTTCATAAATTAAAAATAAAATAATTTTTTTTTAGAAAGAAAAATTAACCAGTCTCAGGGTCATGCTGACAATGGCCTTTGAACAGCTATATTTGGTGCCCGACAAAAAAGTCCCAAAACATTCCTTCAGGCAAATAGGTAGGAATTAGATCTTCATAGTTTCTTATAAAGAGAAAAAAAATAATCTATGGAGCTTCAGGTAAGATTTGAACATCAATCTGAACTTCTTGCTTCTAAATGAAATTCGTAAATGACCACAAATATTTAGCTAGTTTTGTGAGTCTGTGGAGACAAACAAAATTTATAACCTGATGATTCACCTTAGCCTGGTGAACCCCTCCACCATTAGATGTTTATAGACTGACTTTATGGTCTGCAGACCCCTCAAGTTTAGAAGAGAGAGGTTCATCCCTAGTAGGCTGGTTACCAAATGATAACTTCTTTGGCCTTGATATGTCATGAAATAAATAAAAGTTATAACTGCGATAATAAGTAACACATATTTTAAGATTTACAAAGCCCTTTACATACATCTTTTCTTTGAATCCTCATAAAAATCCTCAGAGGTAGGTAGTAGATGTCTTATTATGTACATCTGACAGATGAGAAAATTAAGTCAGTGAATTTAGGTGATTTGTCTATGATCACATGTTGTTGAGTATCAGAGGTAAGATCAAAGCACGTCTCTTCAATTCCAGCACTGTTTTCAGCACAATGGGCTGACTCCTTAAAAAAAAAACAGCATTATATTACATTTTAAGTCCTTTTCTTACAACAACCCTATGAAGATAGGTTGTGTAAGTATCAATAATTCAGTCAAAATTTATGAAGTTCTTACTGTGTTGCAGGCATTGTACCAACACTAGGGACAAAAGAAAGGTAGAAACATGGTCCCTGCTGTCCAACCAACATTAGAATGAGAGAGCGAGAACATGAAAAAATTGTTCAAACAAGATATATACAGTGCAATTGCAAAGGAACCTCAGTGGGTAAGAAACTGAGTTGAAGGAATTCAATTATTGTACTAAAATAATTTCCACTATACCATGCCAGCTAGGATCACGATACTCTGCTCTGGTCAGATCACCTCTGATGTGATCTTCAAAGCCTAGTGAGGCAGCATGGCATACCGGATTGAATGCCAGACTTGAGGTCACAAAGACCTGGGCTTTCTCTACACTATATGAGAAGTATCAAACATGCAGCCAAAGGGCTTCGTGGTTCATAAGTATTTATGAAGCTCCTACTATGTTCCACACATTGTGCTGAGCACTGGGGATACAACAAATGGCAGAAGATAGTCCCTGATCTCAAGGAATTCACAGTAATGGGGGAAACAATATGCAAACCACTAACCCACTACATACGAACAAGGTATGTAAGATTCACCGTGGAATTATTTTAAACTAGTTTCTCTGGTGCATTTAATAAGATTTCAACTTGAAAATTTCACTTATATTGCTACATTTCAAGACCTACTAAACCTAGCAGTTATTCCTCAGTAATATAATGCCTACTTTGCTCCTGTTAGTCAGCTACCTACAACTGGGAGAGAATTTCTTTTGTGTGAAGTGTTAGGATCACAAGAAAGAAAGAACCTTATGATCATCTGAATCATTGAATTTCAGAGTTGAGAGGGACGGTAGTAGGCATTTACCCTCTGACCTATACCTGAAAGAAACCCCTCCATTAGGAAACCCAAGAGATAGTCATCCACTAAGTCAATCAACCACTCTGCTCATTTTATTTTCTAATTATTAGGAAAACTTCCCAGACACTAAGTCTTAATTTATATCTTGGCTACTGCTACCCACTGGTCCCAATTCTGCCCTCTAGAACAAAACAGAACATATCTAATCCATTTTCTACACAAAAGCTTTTCACAAGCTTGAAGAGAGTTAGCACATTCTAATCTCATGTCTTTTGTTCAGCCCAAATATCACCAGTCCCCATAAGACATGGGCTCACGCCTTTCACTATTTTCATTGTCCTTCTCTGTATAGTCTCCAGCTTATCAAAGTCCTTCCTAAATTGTGGCAGCCAGAAGTAAAAGTGATACATCACGTATGATCTAACCAGGGCAGAGTATTGAGATACTAGCACCTTCATATTCCTGGAAACTGTTTTGACTGCCATATCACATTGTTGTTTCATATTGAACTTGTGTTCCGTAAACATCTCGAGTTTGTTTGTTTGTTTTTCTTTTTTTCAGACAAACTGCTGCGTAATCATGACTTCTCCATCTTACATTTGCAAAGTGAAGAATTTTTTAACAGATGTACAAGACTTGACATCTTAGGCCTGTCAAGATCTTTTTGGGTCCTAACTGCATTAAGTCCCCTCATTTTATAACCAAGGAAACTGAAACCCACAGGATGATGTCTTGACCCTTCTCATAAATAAGTAGCAAGTAAAAGAGCTGATATTTCACTCCAGGTCTTCTGACTGCAAAATTGATTCTATTTAGACTACTTTATTCCGTCTCATTCTGACACCTTCAGATATTGTCAATTTTAAGGGGAGAGGAACCTAGAGTTGAGGGCCAGAAACTTCTGGCATAATGGCCCATACAATCTGTTAAATGAAAAAATACCAACTTCACAGAAGTATAGATATTTTGAGTGTCTTATGTACCATAGGACTCCATTCTCATTTCTGATGTCTGTTGCCACTCATTTACTTTGACGACATTTTTTATGTCATCTACAACTCATTAAGGAAAATGAAAGCTAGAGTGGTGCCCAACAGCCCCAAAGACTGAGTTGGGGCATCCAGGACAAAAGAATGTCCTCAAATGCTGAGCTCTGTCAATGCCACTCTTTGAGTCAGTTGCATAAGTGTTCCCTTTACTGAGTCTCCTCTT
The DNA here is from genome assembly GCF_900497805.2 of Vombatus ursinus. Taxonomy (NCBI): domain Eukaryota; kingdom Metazoa; phylum Chordata; class Mammalia; order Diprotodontia; family Vombatidae; genus Vombatus; species Vombatus ursinus. Next base: position 6,903,914 of record NW_020949548.1, read on the forward strand.
GAAGCTTAGTTAAGTTAAAGCCCTTCCACATAGTCATTGATTCATGAAAGAACTCCTCATGCACCAAATGGCCAGCATGATATCTGGTGTTCTTGATCCATGGCTTCCTATTTGTAAGTCTAACGCTTCCATTCTTCTACTTATAGCAAACTCCTACCCTTTCATCTCAAATACACTGATTCCAGCATAAAAAAAAAATAAGCCCTATGCCCACCCACTAGACCCTATGCCTTAGAGAGAGCTAGAGAGGGTTGAATAGGATAGGACATGGGGTCAAGTTTGCAGGCTATTATTTAAAGAGAATTTCAAAGCTAACATAAAATAATTTTCATTCAATAGGGGCATAGGGCCCTCATAAACCTATAGGAAGGAAAGCATTGTATAACTTTATGTAGGGGATGGGAGGAATGCCGGGTTTCTTACAATAAATTCATTGCTCTTCCCCTTCACAAAGGGCAAGAGAATAAAGTTGGATTTTATTGATAAAGTTGTATAACCACAACACAAACTCCTTTCCACATTTCCCTGGAACTAGACAATAGGTTCTAAAACCAGGGTCAACTGATTTCCATCCCCCTCCCCCAGGGGTACATGGAAAGGTTTCTAGGATTCTATGAATTTAGATGAGAAACAATTACATCTTTATTTTCAGTAACCTCTAAGTGAAATTTAGCATTTCCTTCAATTATTTGAAAATATCATTCTGAGAAAAGGTTCATAGGCATCACCGGATGCCAAAGGAGGCCCTAACATAATAAAAGATTAACAACCCCTTTTCTAGACCATTCTATAATGTCTGGAACTCAAGAGAGATGAGTTGGCTCTGTGTGATCACGGTCAAGTCAATTAACCTTTCTGGGCCTCAGTTTCTTCATCTATAAAATGCGGGTGATGAAATAAATGACTTTGAAGGTCCCTTTTGACTTGAAATCTATATTTCTTTGACTCATTTAAAAATGAAGAACCCTTTCAGGCTTGCCTCAGAGAAGGTTTAATCTTTAGCTAGTTGACAACAGCTGCCAGCAAGGTTATCAACACGGATGGCCACTTCTGAGCTGTGCACATTTGACAACTCATAACCAGTCTGAATCCATAGGCTCATTTCCCTCAGGCCCCCACACAGCTGTTCAAAGGCCTTGGCCTGGCTAGATTTGAAGGAGTGACTCATCTGTAACAAGCTTATTTGATTCTGAACCATGTAAGCCATTGCCTTGTTAAGTGAAATTTGGAGGCCCTTGGAAAAAAATACATATACATACACATATATACATATATTTTTTTTTTTTTCAAAAAGCAGATGTGGGGAAGGACGAGACATTCCAGGGAGAATTTGCTACATTTGTTTATCCAATCAGTACCCCTCTAAGTCACCTGGGAGACCATGGAGGCACATCAGTGCTACATTGCTGACTGCCCCTTTTTAACAGGTTTTCCACTTGGTGGCTTCAGCAATTCTGTTTTTTGCATAACTATTTGCTGGCATAGATCCAGGCAGAAGAGTGCCTCCAAATAAAGCAAAATATATGTTGACTAATATAATCAGAAAATTAGTCTGACACAATTCCTCTTTGCACAGTTTCATCACTTAGCTATGAGAGATAATAACCGCAGGAAGGACAACTGGATGGGGATGTGGACAAAGTTGGCAGATGGGGGACCTTGGGATAACTAGAAGGAAGAAAGTGATGAACTGGCAATAAATTCAATTTCTAAATGGGAATATCATTAACTGGGCAATTGCTAAAAATTAATATAAATTATCTTGAAAGTCCTTGGTGAAAGTTCCTGCCCTGAAAATAGTTTCAATAAAACTTTTGAGAGAGCTCCAGAAATATATTGGATTATATTAAGAATCACAATAGAATTAACAGTTTAAATGGAGAATATCTTGACAAAATAATCTTGAGAACAACTTTGAACAACTGAGATATTACAATAAAAACCTACAACCCAAATAACATGTTGTCAATCTTAGGCCACCTAAGGGAAAGTCAAAGTGGATGTTGGAATTTTCATAAATGAGAAAACTAAGACTTGAAGAAAAAAAAAGTGAGTTGATAAGATTTAAAGAAGAAAACTACCCACAGTGTTAAAATGAAAGAGGGGCTTTATATCCCTAGATTTTTCCTCAATAATGATGCCATTCTATTCTGAACATTGAGACTTTCCTAAATGGTAGTGTTTCCTTTCCTAAAAGTAATGCATAAAATTAAGATCTTTATTCAAAATGTATCAGGAAAAATCTCGAGTTTTAGCTTTAGTCTACTCAGGGCAGATGCACCCAACTACCCTTTAAAGTTCCAGGAAAGGTTCAAAATTTTTGTTCCTCTCATCCATCTCTGTCTTCTAGGTAACACCACCCCAACCTCCATATATTGATGTGGAATTGATTCCCTCAAGATTGCTAGATCCATGTCCCAGGAAGAAGGATTTCATCCAAAATTTAGAAAGGATCTTGTTTCTCAACAAAAAATTACCTCTCCTTGCATATCTGAGGTATAGGGACTGACCCAGTGATTTCACTTATATAGGGAATTCCAAGATGGGGGTTAAAAAAACACCCTCTAACAATTGTGGATTGGTACCTTCTCTGCAACTTGGAGTCTTAAAGGGCTGTCTAGAGCTCTGAGGTTAAGTGATTTGCTTAGTGTCATAGGGTCAAAATTTGGAGAATTTGTCTGAACCACAACTTGAACCTAGGTGGGTTTTCCCCCTAAATTTGAGGCAAATCCCCTATCCATTATGCCATAATGCCTCTCACATATGAAAATGAAAGATATTCACCTTCAAGGAATTTCCAGCAACATTCAATTTTTTACCAGCATTCCTGATGGCCACTCTACCACCTATTAGGCAGTATGACCATAAACAAGTCATTTAAGATCTCTAAACCTATAGGAGAAATAGTCTTATGTGATTTAATGGAAGTAAGGAAGGAGGGAGACCAGAATGTTCCCTGTTGATGTCCATCTTATCAATTCCACAAATAAGGCAGGGAGGTCATATAGCTGTGAATCTCAGAGAAATACAATCTTAGAAGGATTCAAATTTCAGCAGATTCTGAAAGCTAGGGGTTATGTAAATATGCTGTGTTGTACTAATCAATACGAACTAGCGTAGGGAACATGTTATAAAAGACATCATTTGTCTTAAACAAATAAGTGGTCATACAGAGAAAATGAGGAATAGCAGATAGTCCAAGTGTTGCAGTGGTCTCCAGAATTTTTAAAAAGCAACAGAAATTATAATCCAGATTCTCTAGGAAAGATTTATGGAAGGACATGGATGCAACTCATGCACGAGGAGGAGGTACTGCCTTGTGATCCACACCACTGCAGAGAGTACTTACATCATACTCATTAATCAAATCTCCAATCTATCAAATGACCAAGTATTCTTAGTTTTGTCCCCAAATACTATAATATCAACAGCATTGTGATCATTTTATCCAATAGTCCCATTAAGGACAATGAGGTTTAGAGAAGTCAAGAGACTCTGCCCAAGGCAGTAGAATTTCAAAATTAGAAGGGAATTAACAGCAACATATTTCAAAGCATATTGAAATTTAATACCCACCATAACATGTCAGATATATATATGTATGTACATATATATATATATATATATACACATATATATATAGTTATTGAGCCTTGGCCTGAAGACCTTTAGTGAAGGAGAACTCATCATCTCTCCAGACAGTTCCACTCTATTTTGGAATAACTATAATTATTAGGAAGTTTTCCTTCTTCTTCTTCATCCTGAAATCGAGCCCAATTTGCTTCTTTATAATTTCAACCCATAGTATTTCATTCTAACTTCTTAGGCAAAACAAGACGAACCCTTCTTCTATAGGACAACCATTCAAATATTTAAACACATCTCTCATATCCCCCTGAGTCCTCTTTTCTTAGACTCCATCAACTGATTTCTTATATGACTTAGATTCAAGGCCATTCACTATACTGGCTGTCGAGCTTTATAATACACTGTCCAGCTTATCTCACATTGAAAGAGACAGGATTTAAACTCAGGTCCCTGGACTCCTGATCCAGCACTCTTTCTACTACACCAAGTACCTCCAAGTATATTGATTCGTTTGGCACTTTTAGGGTCTGTGGCATTCCAGGGATCTTCACTAGTTGGGTCAGCTAATAATCTTGAGTCCAGATTTCCCTCCAATAGGTGTCTCTATTGTGTTTCTATCAAAAAAAGCCATAAACCGAGAGACAGTAGTTTTTAAAAGTAACGCAAATATATTCAACGGAATTCAATATGTATCTTGAGGCAAACATTGACCATCATGAAGGCATAAGGTAGAGTGAGAAAATTTTGATGTAAGCAGAGGCCAGTGCCTGAAACACACTGACTTTTCCATCCATGTCTGATTTTTCCACACTATCCGCGATCCAATTTTTTTCTGTTTCACGCTCATTATCATCCATGGCATTTTCTCCCATATGGCCTCATTCTGTAATATAGCCTAGCTTTATGCCCTATATTGCTTCTCTGACCTTTATAAATCAAATTCTCACATTTGATCATTTTAGGACCTTACTGCCCCTGGAAACAAATTGGGCCAAGGAATCCATCCCTGGCAGGAATCCAAAACCACAGGTGAAGTCTGATTCAATTCATTTAGTACTTCAGAAAGACCCATGTAAGATTAAGCACCTGATGAGAGAAAAAAAGCTTTGGGTTTTTTAATCTAATGTTAGAAATTCATCTATGAAGCACACGGCACCATTTATCAGTTCAGGTACAATAGAGCTCAAATGGCGATTCATTCATACAGATCTTTTTGTTGTGTTTCAAATATTCAAGCTCATCTTCCAGTGGTATTCGGACATGATAAAATATATATGATTTATATTTCTCTCCTGGTCACTGAAGTCATTTGTTTTCCTTTTTAAAAAGCATATTTATGGATTTTGAAATAAAACCTGACATAGCATAATGATATTTCACATATAACCAAGCAACGTGGATAATCTAGTTCATAGCACCAACAGATACACATGTGGGGAGGGGGAGGACTTGGAAATCAGCACCATTCATTATACTATAGGGCATGGCATGGCTAGAGGTCAGAAGAACTCCCTTTAGAGATACTTAATGAGCTGGCCAGACATGGCATTCTGTAGTGAATAGAGGACCTGCCTTGGAATCAAGAAGACATAGTTACAAACCCTCCCTCTAATACGTCCTGGAGGTAGAATATTGGGCAAATCACTTAAATACTTCAGTGCCCCCAAACAACTGTTTAATTCTGAAAGTCACTGGAAAGTTACATATACGTATTATTGGATGGGTTTTCCATACCAAGGATTTCCTACACTGATAAAATCATAGGTCTATGGAAGAGGAGGAAAAAGAGAAGGAAGAAGAGAATTACCCTGAATTTTCAAAGATATTAGAACTAGAGGAGACTTCAAATGATCTAGTCTCATCTCTACACATTTGAGGTAGGAAGTGCATAGTACACACATTTCAAACCCAGAAAGATTCATGATTATAAAATTATAGATTTAGAGCTAAAAGAGACTTCAGAGGTAACTGAGTTCAACCCCCCTCATTTTACAGGTGAGGAAACAGATCCAGGAAGGTTGTGACTTGCCCAAGGTCACACAGGTTGCAAAGAAGGTAGAAGGTGGGTCTTGAATCAAGGCCTCTGATTCCAGAGCCAGTACTCTGTCTACTACACCATATCACCATCCCTATGAGAGGACTAAATGCTATACCAGCAACAAAATAACTTCTGAAAAAGTCTTTATTCCTCCCAAGCAGAAGCATGTAAAAGGAAAGAGAATAGGACCAAGCTTTCCCTTTATTCCCATACACCTACTGCCTGTGGAGGTTAATGGGACTTGTCTGCTCATAATAAAAGGTAGACTGCGCTCCCCAGGCTCTCAACTGGCTCCTGTTGTGTTGACCTTCATCGCCTAATCTGAGCTTTTTGCAGTTTCTTTTTCTATCTGTTTGTTCCTACAGTCCCTGGAAAATATTTATGAAAACTGACCCACGTTTTTGTATCATCCCTTGACACTTGTGTCAAAAGGACTTGGCATCATAACCTGACAGAATCTGGAGTCTAGAAGAAGCAAACTCTTTATTCATATGGCAAAGCAGACGTGGGCAAGTCATTAATGAAATGGGGAGGGGAGGACTTTCAAAGTAACACTTTAACTCCTCAACTTCTCAGAGACTGGAAAAATGAAAAAGTGAATACACTAATGATACATACAATACCTTGCACATCTATATAGTTATCCCTTCTACATAGCAACTTTTCCCATCCGGGTTTCGCTATATCATAGGGAGGCATAAGAAATTAAATGGGAATTTTGGGGGAGTTTTGCAGAAGCCACAGATGATACAGAGCCTATGATCAAAATACTTGATCCAACAATAAGTTACTGCAAACACCCCATAAAGAAAAAAGAAAAAAATTCAAACGTCTTCTTTGGTATGAAGTGAGAGCCAAAAAATGTTATGCATATTTTCTAGATCATGGGAGCACTGTGCCCCTAATCCTTGAGATGTGGAGGGCATAACCTTAGTACTTTATAGCTTTCAGAGTACTCCTTATTTGATCCACCCAGTTCTACAACCTAGACAAAGAAGTCATCATTTCCATTTGGTAGATAAGGAAAGTGAGGCTCTACAACTCTTCAGTTTAGCTTTGAGACCCACATAAAACCCAGCCCAAAATAATCCTTCAGGCCGTATTACTTGCCTTCCCACCCAGTGCAATCTAACTCCTCCCAAAGCTACCTTTTTAAAGGACTGGGAGATGAACTTTCCAGGAACTCTCCACTTTGCATCAGCAGCTTTGCTTGGTTTTCATTCCAGGGAACATCCTACCCTCCTAGGACAAGCTGGTTACCTGACAACTCATCGTCAAGCTGATTGCCTCTATTTTTGAGACTCACCGCTGCCTTCTTAACTGCCTCAGTTTCCTTTCCTCTCTGATTGGAGGGCTGGAGGGTAGAGTACTAAAATCCTCCCAAAGCCTTGCTCTCCTCATTTGGTCCATGAGGAAAGGAAGGTTCAGAGAGGGTAAGTCCTGTCTCAAGGACAGGGGCAAGATTCAAAGATCGTCCTGGTGCCAAGCTGAGCACTCTGTCCTGCTACAATATTTTATTTCTGTTTGAAGCATAATGTAGCTAGGTCTTAGAAGGCCAATTGCCATACAGCATATACCTGTTCTTTTGCAAGGATTAATTTCTCAGCTATATTGTGATGGCAGGAGTGAGTCCTAAACATTAAAATTCTCCATGTGCCTAAATGTTCCATGAGCTGTGTAATAAAAATAATGCAATATTCTTATATAACAATTATGGTTAACATTTATATAGTACTTACTATGCACTGGGCACTGTACTAATTACAAATATTATCTCATCTGATCTTCACAACAACCCTGGGAGGTGGCTGTTATTATCATCCCCATTTTAGAGATGAGAAAACTAAAGTAAACAAAGATTAAGTGACTTATCCAGGGTCAAACAGCTAGATAGTATCTAAAGTCAGATCAGAACGCAGGTCCTTCCTGACTCCAGGAATGGTAGTCTATCCACTGCACCATCTAGCTACCCCCATCTTGCATCACTCAAGGTGTTGGATGTCATGAAAATACATATCTTGCCAAAACACACTTGCAGATTGAAAATGAAAGTGATCCTCCAGTCCTTTAATGAACAGTAAAATTAGCCTCTTCTTTATTAGCTTTAACTATATCGCTTGATGGTTGTCAGGATTAGAAATATATACAAAACTATTTTCCCATGTTGGACTTGGTTTTAGAATCAAGCACTGACATTAGCCTATTTCTCTCTTTGTAGGACTTAGGTTTATACTGCACTCATTTTTATCCCAAAGTGCAAAATTATTATAGGATCCCACTCCATGCTTTTCCTACAATCCCAACATTTCTGAGAGCATGGAATAACCCAGTTATGAAGCCCTTTCCAGTAAGGTGGCAAATATATATGCCAAAGTGGTTCTGAAACAGTGTCAGGTCCAGGAAAAATCCCATCCCACCAGAATCTGTCCCAGAGACTGGAAGGGAGTTTGGATTCTGCTGTGCTGCTGAGACCAAGAAAAATATAGGTTGGTCCTGAAAAGGATTTTTCTTTACATGTTAATACTTGGTTAGTCATTATGAAGAAAACTCAATAGAAACCCAAGCAGAAGTTCTAGCAGGTCCCCCCCCCCCCCAATCTCTTCTCAGAAGAAAAACTGTTAGAATAAGACCCTGTCATCAGATTTTGATAGTCTGTTTTTATCACTTTGATTGCAACACAGGCAGTTAAGCCCTGGGCTCACAGAGATAAAGAGAAATCAGTTTCAGAGTTCGTTGTGGGGACTGGAATGGCAATGAATGTGTCCATTCTCCCTGTTTCTTCCAGGCTGTTTCAACCACTCCTTTCGCAAAGCCAAACAATAACAAAACCAAACAAAACAAAACCTCCTATTATCACATAATAATAAAACATCAACTCTCTATAGTCTTTGGTCAAATTTTTGTGCTATCTGCCCCCACTTCTAGCCAGCAAAACAAAGTACCCAAGTTTTCAACTTTCAATTACAAATTATTCTGTGTCAGATTTGGGTCAGATTCACTGTTGCCTCAAATTAACCAGTGGTTAGATATTGGGATCTGAATTAAATAAACAAACAGAATTCTATGGACCTCAGAGTACATAGTTAATGAAGACAATCTGGGGTCTAGAAAATCATTCTGTAACTTAGACAACTACTAATAGGATCAATATTGGAGCAGTCAGAGTTGGGCAGGAATAGGGATTTTGGTTCGAGTATGATCTATGAAGGAATCTCTTCTAATGAAATAGTCATCTTGAACTGGAATTGACACTGTTCCCCATTCCAATTAATTTCATGCACAATAAACTAGCATATCCTAATATTACTCAATAATGTGTGGCCTATGGTCCTTGGAAACCATTTCTTCTGAAAATGTATTTCAGTAAAAAGAATATATTGTCACAATCATGAAGGTAGGGCTATTGATCTATAAGGAGGAAGGTAACATCTGTTACCAATAACCCCGACAAGGGCATTAGTCCTGAAGCTCTCCACTCTCTCCTCCCCTCTCCCCCATATCTTCCCCAATTGCCAACAAACAACCTATGTGAAGCAGTGTACCCCATCTTCTGGGTTGGCAATATGAACCTGTCTCTCACAATATAGAGCTGACTGTTATAAACATGGGAAGCCAGAGAACCAGGTGAGACTTTCATGTGGAAAAGTGATGAAACTCCAGGGATTCAGGTTAGCTGGATGGATTTCTCTACATATATGTGTTTGAGGTCCTTTCTATCCTTCTAGTGAGAGTCTCATATGGGGTGCCTCCTATGGTGCAAACTGTCGAAGTTCTTAACACACTGTACACATCAAGGAATTGAGCAGTTCTGATGCTGAATCACAAGGTCAGTGATGGCTGCGTCCTTAATGAAACCTTCTCAGGTATTGTCGCTTTTCTAGGACAAGCTGTGTTAGAGAAAATGGGAGATGCCTTTACGAAAAATCAGAAAGTACATTTATTAGATTTGTTAGATTACCAGTCCAAAATAAAGGAAGACAATTCTAACCTATGACGTCTAGGACAAAAAAGCAAACATCATCATCATCATCATCATCATCATCATCATCATCATCATCATCATCATAGCCATATCACAGATTAAGATTTCCAAAGTACTTTATGTGTGTTTTATCATTTGATCCTAACAACAACTATATAAAATGGGTGTTATTATTATATTCATTTTACAGTTGAGGAAATAAGCTGAGAGAAGGTAAGCCATTTGCCCAGGGTTATACAGCTAGTAAGTATGTGAGGCAGGATTCAAAGTCAGGTCTTTCTGACTCAAGTCCAGCTCTCTAGCCATTGTTCTACCTTGCTGATGAAAAGACAGATAGCTAGGGATCCTGCTTCTGCTATGTGCAGTGTGCTCTCCGGTCACTGTGGTAAGTAAAAGGAAATTTAAACATCCTTCAACCTAATTAAGGAGAATAGAATCTAACTTTTCAAATTCTTAAGACATATAAGGCAATAGAAGGGAGCAACCAGTCTTCTCAAAGATGGAGATCAATATTTGGTCTGGGGAAATTCAAGAATAAACGCTAGGGGGTTGGGAGAACAAGGAATAAGACATAGGAACCCAACTGGGTATCAAGTGAGTGTCTCATGATCTGAACTACAAGTACACTCAAGAGAAAAGAAAAACTGTGAGGGTCTATAAACAGTATGGAAGAATCAGATATGACCATCTATTAGCCACAGGTAGCCTCAGAAGAGGATAGACACTTGGTGATCTTGTCAGAGTCACCAGCAACAGCTAGTGCTACAGATGTCTTGTCTGTTTTCTTCACTGTGGTAACAGTGGGCAAGAGGAAGGAAAATGAGGTTTTTACCACCTCAAAGCCACCCTCACCCTCCATGTAAGACATTAATATTAGAATGCCATGGTTACACAATTTTATTTCTATAGTAATTACAAAAATGGCAGGTTGGTTCAGTGTAAAGGCTGCTAAGTTTGGCATTAGAGAACTTGGGTTTGGATCACAGTTCTACCACTGTATGAGCTTGGAAAAGTGACTTAACCCTTCAGTGCCTCACTTTACTCATCTTTAAATGAGCAGCTTGTATTAGATGATCTCTAAGTTTCTTTTGAGCTTCGTATATGATCCTATGATTTCTACTGTTTCAGACATAGCCCCTTCTTGAGAAGCAATTTGACTAGGTTGTGTGGTATAGTAAAAAGAAGGTTGGATTTGGTTCAAATCCCACTCAACCACATGTGGGACCTCGGGCCTCAGTTTCCTCTTTTGTAAAATAATGGAGTTGATCTAGATGACCTCTAAAGACTCCTCCAGCTCCAAAATAATCCAGCTTCAGGAAAATCTGAGAAGTCCAAATAAAGTAACAACTTGCCTAAGCCCCAGCTTTAACATAAGGAGTCAATTGGATGTTCCTTTCACTTTAGGGGAATTTCTTTGAGCTTAAAAGAAAACCCATTGTCTACATTATGATATGCATTCACAAAACTTGTACTGATAATCCATCTATCTCTGTCTCAACATCACTTTGTCTCTCTGTGTCTGTGTCCATCTCTGTCTTTGTGTGTGCCTCACATCTCTTGTAACAGCTCAAATGAACAATGAGTTGAGAACAAGAATGAACAGGAGGATAATGGGCAGGATTGTCTTTGGGAAACTGTCAAGTTCTTTTAATGATCCTCTGAACTGCTCCATGAAACAAAGGCCCATCATTTTTTTAAATAATAGTATTCTTCAATTTTTATTTTATCTTTATAAGATAAGGAAAACTAGTAACAGAAGAATTAAAAATGAGTATCACCCAAAAACCAATGGAAAGGTGCAAAGTGAGTGCAAGAAGGTATCAAAGCGTTACAGACAGGGAATTACAAAAGAGAAGCAGAGTAATGATATCATGTAAGAAATAGATGAATGAAAAAGAATATGGGCTACTCACAAACTGAGAGAGTAAGGGATAAGCTGGGGATAGCCTTTGTGCTCCAGTGAAGAACTCCAAAGGTCATGAGAAAGGAAAGAAAGCTCTCAGTCCATTGAATGGATCTCCTATGGGGGGGCGGGGTTATGGAGAGATGTGTTCCAGATTTGCACAGGATGGGCCAGCATGGAGAGGTTGCATCTGTATCCCTCACGAGAGGATACATTTACAACAACGAGGTCACAGATTCACTGGGAAACTATTTTTCTTTTCTTTCTTGAGTCTGAACTTGTACCTTCAAATTGTGACGCATTCAGCTGAGCCAACTGAGTATGTTTCCCAATCCATTTTGCTTCCACAATGTAGACCTCCCCATCCAGAAATGTCAGGGACATGACTATTCTATTACCCAAATGGGACTTGCTTTATCACCACCTTCAATGAGCTGCCTCTCTCTCTGGACATGATAATACAGCTTTTTATTCTTTTTTAAGCCTCTGCTTCATCAAGTACTATGGCATATACACATGTAACAAGTAATTAAAAAGCCTCTTTAAAAGAAAGAAGAGAAAGAGAGAGAGAACCTTGTAAACTGAGGTTCTTACAATAAATATATTTTCCTAACCTAAGTGTTTGCCTACAACAAGCTTGATGGCTTGATAAATACTTTAATGGAAAACACTCATGGTGTGAAAAATCTTATTCCCTTGGCTGGGGGTGGATGGGAAGTGGAAAGGAAACAACGTTCACTGCTCTTAGGAAGAGTCAACAACACATTAATAGGATGGTTTTGTCAGTTACAAAAAAAAAAATTATTTTAAAATACACAGATGGAATTTATAGTCACTGCTTAGAGGATGTATATTTAAAAAGAAACTTTTGGGGACTGAGTCTGTGGGGAAGCCTAAAGAATCAAAGGCATTTCAGAACAGATTTCAAATAGACAGCAACTATTTGGACAGCAAGTTCATGCACATAGATGTGCTCACTCTTTCACATGCACATATATGCAGACACACGTACATTCACATCCTACTGCTCCTGAGAAAATGCATTATTTATTTAACAAGGAACTTCAGATCTTTAATGCAGAGCAAACAACATCAAGACTCCTTCCAGGTTTTTACTGGTCATGATGCCACTCCTTTAGCTTTCCAATGGTCAGGATCAGGTGGAGGTTGCAAAGGCTCATGTGGATGTCTTCAGACTCCAATCTATTGAGTCAGCCCTATTCTCAGAACTATTCTATCATCCCAAACCGGTCTATTTGCTATTCTCTCAATTTGGCATTTCATCTGCTAAGGCATTAGGCAAGCACTCACACAGAGGTCAGAAGAACGGGTCCAAGGACCCTCTCAAGGTCTCTCTGAAGAACATTAGTATTGACTGTGAGATATGGGAGACGCCGGCAAAGGACCACCCAGCTTGGCATGCCCACATCAAAGAAGGTTCTGTGTCCTCTGAGCAAAGCAGAATCACAGTAGGACGAAGGAAATGTGAGACTCCCAAGTCTAGAGACATCTCCATGCCAAATGTTCAGACTATTTGTGCCTGACTTGTATTGGACTGATCGGCCACAGTTAAATACACTGTACCTTGACCTCAACATAACAATGTCACTGGTCTTCATTGGTCCTCTTCTACTATGAAGTATGAACAACAATGACTAGGTATTCCCTGATGCTTGTAATAACTCCCTCTTCAGCTATGACTCTTGGAATCCATAGCTTAATTCAAGAGTCAGTTCATGTACCATCTTCTATAGGAAGCCTATTCTCATTCCCCAAGTTGTTAGTATTCTTTTCCTCTTCTAAGTCCTCTTCTAATAGGCATGAGCCTATACTACTACCGCTAATGCTGCTGCTGCTGCTGCTACTACTACTACTATTACTACTACTACTACTACTACTGCCACCATCACCACCACCACTTACTACTACTTACTACTACCACTACTACTACTACCACCATCACCACCACCACTTACTACTACTTATTACTACTACTACTACTACTACTACTACTACTACTACTACTATTATAAACATTTTAGAGTCCTTTAAATTACGTTGCACATATTATCTCATTTTATGCTTAAAGCAACCCTGTGATGTAGGTATAATTATTGTCACCATTTAAAAAATGAGGAAGACAGAGGTTAAGTAGCTTGCCTTGGAACTCAGATCTTCCTGACCCTGAGGCCATGCTTTATCAATTTTGCCACCTAGCCACTCAAATATACCCCCCTGTTTATATGGTATATCCTCCTTTATAAGATTTTATGAGGGACTATTTCTTTCAATCACCAGTGCCTATAACAGTCCCTTGAACACAGTAGACACTTAAAAATACTAACTGAATAGGGTTAGATTGGATCATTGCTCTTTACCTTGAATCAAGTCTTTGACCCACTAGTATGCTCTCCATCATCTATTTTTCCTCATTTCTCTGTCTTGGTATAAAGGATCCATGTATAACACCGAAGGTGGGAAATGACTTAATGCAAGGTGTCCAAGTTATGCCTTCTTTATGAGCTGGTTAACTTTTTTCTTCTTTTTGAAAATATTTTATTGAAACTTTATTTTTGTACATCACTAGCACTTCTAGATATGTCTATCTGTCCCTTGCCTACCCCTTCACATACACATATATGCACACACAGACCCATGTACACGTGCATTCACACCTTCCCTTGTAACAAAGGGGAAAAATGCACTGAAACAAAATACTTCTTAGGTACTTTCCAAAACCTTCCTCAGAGTATCACATTGAGGGAGCTGAGGGCCCGTCAATACTAATAGATGGACCATATCCTAGAAAACTGAAATAACTGGCATGTGAGATTTCTAAGCCACTGTCAGTGGTCTTCGGAAATTAGGAACAGGTAAGGTACCAAAGCAAATATCATGGCTTTTTTCCCTCAAAAAAAAGAAATAGAATAGAGTTCAGTCAAGTATAGGCCTGTAAGCCTGACTTTGCTTCCTGGCAAAATTCTGGAGGACTTTATTAAATGTGTGGTTGGTAAACAACTAGAGAAGGAATCAGTGATTACTAAGAACTAGCATAGATTCATCAAAAATATATCACGCAAGAACTGATGATGTCTGAATACAGACTGAATGCTTACCATCTAAGGAAGGGGAAAGAGGAGGGAAGGAGGGATGGATGGATGGAATTTGGAAATCAAAACTTAAAAAAAATAACGGATGTTAAAATTGTTTTTACATGTGATTGGGAGAAAATAAAATATTATTGAAAAATATATCATGCCAAACAAACTTCATTTTCCTCTTTGACTAAATTGCTATATTGGTAATTTGAGGAATATTAAAGCCTACCTAGACTTTGCCAAAACATTTAACACAGTCTTGCTATTCTTGTGGACTAGATGGAGAGTATAATTTGAAAGTGGTGGAGGTAGCTTTGGATTCAGAACTGATTGGATGGTCCCAAAGAGGAACCATTAATGGTTTAACGACAGCTTGAAAGAAGGTCCCTAATAGAATCCTCTAAGGTATTTCACCTGACCCTGCACACTTGAACATTTGTATCAAGATGGCACATATATTAGCAAATTATGCAAAGATAAGAGATATCAAATTAACAATAATAATAAATAATAGTATTTACATGATATCTTAAGGTCTGTAAAATGCTTTATATATATATGTATATACATGTGGATATATGTATGTGTATAAATTTGATCTTCAAGAAAATCATAGGAGATAAGTACAATTTTTATCCTCACTTTACAGATGAGGAAACTGAGTCAGACAAGAGTAAAGTGGCATGTACAGGGTCAAATAAGTAACTGAGGCAGGGTTCAAAATCCTGATGCTAAATCTAGTGCTTTCTATATGAAAGCTCCTAGCTGCAATAAAGCTCCCAAAAGGTCATATCAGGCTAAAATAGAAAATGTTGCACTTTATTTCAAAAATTCACATTCTAAGCACAGGACAGTGGACACCTAGTTAGATAGCAGTTGGCTTGAAAAGGATCTGGAAGTTTGATAGGGAGCAAGCTAGATAAGGATCAATTCACTAGAGCAGTAAAAACAACAACAACATAATGAAGTCTTGGGTTGTATTAAAAGAAGTGGAACTTCCAGGAATAAGCAGGTGATGGTCTCAGTAGACACCACCATGGTCAGATCAAACCCAAAGCATTGTGGTAAGATGAATAGTGCATAAATAGACTTTCTCCTCTCATCTCCAAAGGAAAGAAAGAATTAGTAATGTCAGGTGGAGGCTGCAAAGAGTCAACATAAGGTTAAATATAAGGGAAAAAATGTTCTTATTGCTCCTCAGTTTACAGCAATCCCAAAGCAGAATGGGCTGCCACAAGAGGCAGAGGGTTCCCCTTCAATGGAAATCGTCAAGTAAAGAATGGATAAACATTGGTCAGATTTGTTATAGAGTAGATTTATGTGTAACATCTTCTGGAATGAGGTTGGCTGGCCACCAAAAAAAAAAAATCCTAGGATTTATAGTTCTTCACGATTTAGGAAAAGGGAAAATTGAAGCAAGATCAACCTATGGACAGAAGGGCAGTGGTTTTTCATGGCAGGAGTCTGGAATTCTTGAATAGAATAAGCAGAAGGAGGACTTGCTGTAGAGGACAGAGAGAGGAAAAGGCAGTGTGGACATATTAAATACAAGGCTCTGATTAAGGTTTCCCTTGATTGAATGTATTAAATTACAAATGGACTTTGGAAATGGCAGAGGAGAAATCAGCCTTCTCATATTATATGTTCCCATGAAGTGAGCCCAAAGGAACAAACTTGATATTTCAGAGGTCTAATAAGGACCATAATTTATAGGGGTAGCTGTAAGAATATAAACCAGATTTATTATTACAGACCTTAATTGCATAATTAAATGTAAAACTACAATGCCCTTTGGATCCTTTGTTCCAAGAGGGCTACAAGGCCCTGATTTCTGGTGCATTCATTGTTGCTCATTTTTTTTTGTTTTTGTTATGTCTTATTTTGACCATGGATGGAGTTCTAAGGTGACTTCCTGGGATGTTTGTCAATAACATTTACATTGTTATTTGGTGCACGTTGCACCAAATGTATAATGTAGAATACAGGTTGCAAGACTGTTTGTAGCTCTGAAATTCCAAACCCAGGAGGAGGAATGCAACAACCCGCAGTAAGAGATTGGCTGGAATTTGTAGTTCTTTATAGTTTGGGGAAAGAAGAAATCAATGCATGATCAGCCCTTGAAATTGGGAGGATGGAGACCTTTCATATATGGGTTATGGCAGGAGTTTGTGGACTAGAAGAGAATGCGAAGGGAAGAAGAGAGAGGTAGAGGTAAGGGCTGTTTCATGAGAGCAGTGAGACCATGGGAGAAAGTGGCCAAGACTTCAGCAAATCCCTTCTTCAGAACCATGAGAGATGACCATGATGTGGACGAATGAAGAGCTATGTGACTGTGTATTTGTTTTTCATTTGTTTTAAACTGGGAGAGGGGGTGAGAGAAAACCAAATATGAAAAACCTGCATTTCCTGTGAGCTTCTCTTATGTATACTTAGTTGTATTTCTTAAAAACACTGTTAAAGACTACATTTATCATATTTAATATAATTTCTCATAAACACTAATCTTGTCCTTACATAGCCTGTATTGGAGAAAGCATGGGAGATCTCTGATCTCAGCACAGAACTGACAGTTCAAACCCTACATCTTTTGAGAGACTTACTTGGTAACTGGGGGCTTAAGCAGAAGTTATTTCTCTAATTCCAAATGCAGAATTATTGTGAATTTTATAAATCTGCCCCAGTGACAATACTTTAAAAAACTGGATATTACATATGTATGACTTAGACTGGATTGCCTCTGCTGTCTCTTCCAACTGTAAAATCCTGTCATTATCTAATTCCCTCTATCAATTCAGACTATAATTCCCCACCACTTAACAGATGACTTCATGGTTACTCTAGCCAAAAAATAAATAAATAAATAAATCACCTGGTGACTTATCTTCTGGTAATAAGCTTCTCTGAACTTGGCCAGCTTAGTTCTTGGATGAGAGCCACACAGGCCATCACTGGACCTTTACTGGAAGAATTCCCAACTTAGTAGAGCTTTCCAGAATTAACAACATAATGGCATAACCTTCAAGAACTCAAGATCACCTCCATCTCCCAATGAAGTAATAAAGTAGAACTACAGCAAAAGGAGCATGATGCATTCAACTGGAAATCAAGACACTTGGGTTCTACCAAATGCAATTCAAAAAGTATTTCTTAAGGACCTATGATATGCTCAACATAGAGGGCTTTTGTTTTATATGATCAGGATGTTACCTTATTGGTATAGGCAATTCCCAGACAGAAAAGGCAAATTATCTGCAACTCACATCTTAGAGAATTATCTAGGGCACTGAGAATTTAAGTGACTTACCCAGGGTCACAAAGCCAGTATATCAGAGGGAACACGAGTACAGGTCTTCCTGATTCCAGGAAAGCCAATTACCCAATCCCCTGGCATTGGGGAATACAGCAGCGGGGGGGAGGGAATAGATTGTGACCTCAAGGAACTTTTTTTTTGGTGATACACAACATGTGCACAAATGAGCATGATATAAGACAAGCTACTTTGAGAGAGAACACTGGACACTTGGGGGACTCCTAATGCTGGCTCTGCCACGTACCGGATGTGTGACCCTGCATTGGTGATTGCGCTTCTGTGTGCCATAGAATAGAAGAAGGTCAGATCAGATGATCTCTATTGTCCCATTCACCTTTGGGAGTCTATTAGTTTACAGAGGAAATTCCTTATATCAGACCTTTATAATATGAAATAGTTATATTTTAGGGAACATTATTGGACTCATAAAAGCCACAGAATAAACTCATGACACTGGTGTTCCTTTTGGGGTGTCTATGTCAAACAAGATATCAAAACCTCCATCAAAATGGTGGAGCATTCAATCACCCAAAGCTCTCCAAAGACCATTTTAGGCATATTATGAAATATGATGTGATATGATACAATAATATGAAATATAATATATAGGCACAATGGATAGAACATTCAGCCTGGAGTCAGGAATCTGGCCTAACATACTTCACAGCTGAGTGACCCTGGAAAAGTGTTTAACCTCTATGTGCCTTAGTTTTCTCAACTGTTAAATGGGGATAATAATAGACTTATTTCACAGAGTTGTTGTGAAAAGTAAATGAGATAACATTTGTAAAGCACTTAGCACAGTGCTTGGAACATACTAGGTGCTTGATAAATGTTCATTCCTCTTCCTCCCTCTTCCCATATTAGGCACAACATAGAACAAACATCTGGCTAAGAGCCTCACTCTTCCAGATGTTTGCATTACACCTACTCTACCATCTTCCATGATTATTCTTGTACAAACCCATATAATTAAGCTGAAAGTGTTCTTGGTTTGGACTTGAAATTTTTCAAGCAATTTTACCAAATCTTCATGTTTCTTTTCTAGTAGAGATCAGGCCTGTGAGTACATTACAGAAATATTCAAGTTTATTTGTCCTTCCATATAAACTTGGGTTCAGTAAGCCACAGAAGCCTGAAAATAATCTTAAAGATGATCATAATTAAGTAATAACATAATTAAAAAACCAATAACATCATATGTTAATATTTGCAAAGCGCTAATCTTATGCCAACCAAAAAGGCAGTATTATTTTTCTCATTTTACAGAGTTGAAAGTGAGGTTTAGAAGTTATGACTTGCCCAAAGTCACATAACTGAGTTTCACATTCAGAATTTGAACCCCAGGCTTAAGAACTCCAAATCTAATATTTTTAATAGAATCTTGCCTCATCATTTCATGAAACCTTTTCATTTGAAAAATGAGGAAACTGAGGTCCATAGAAGTAAGGAGATGATCACTTTCATAGGGCTATTTAACCAAGACTAGAACCTAGATCTGCTGACTTCTAGTCCCATATTCCTTCCTTCCACAACACAATTTTGTCAGCCATGCCCCTTATAAGTAGTAATGGTTTACTAGTATAACAAGAAGCCTGTGACCTCTTCTCAGCATGGGCAGAACATAAGATCCTTGAGGACAGGCACTATCTTCTATTTTGTCCTTGTATTCCCCTCCTGTCCAACTCAGAGCCTTGCGTTAAGTAGGTATTTAACAAATGCCCATAGGATTGAATTTGAGGTCAACTAGATGGCACAGCAGATAGGATGCATGTCCTGCAGTCAGGAAGACCTGAGTTCAAATCCAGCCTCAGAAACTTACTAGATGTGTGACTCTGGGCAAGTCACTTAACTTCTGCCTGCCTCAGTTTCCTTATCTGTAAAAAGAGCTAGAGAAAGAAATGGCAAGCCACTCCAGTATCTTTACCAAGAACACCCCAAATGGAGTCACAAAGAGCCAGACACAACCGAAAGGAATGAACGACAACAGGATGGAATTAGACAGATGAGGAAGAAGGACTTAGATGTGAAGTGGTGAAACAACATATTCATCTCTTAAAGGAATCAGAGTATACACCAGCCTCATCAAGGATAAATGGAGCATGACATCATATAACAGAGAAGGCCAGGGTCAAAGGTAAAACGAGAAAAAAATCTGTCAACTCCTAGGGGGAGGATGGTGTCATTCAATGCTACATCCTCAAGAACAATCAAAATCTGTTCTACTATGGTACCTCTGTGTGTGTGTGTGCGTGTGTGTGTGTGTGTGTGTGTGTGTGTGTTCACAGGCAGATTGACCCACTGACACAGGGAAACCAACTGATAAAACACCCTGCTAAACAGGGTACAATTATAAATCATGTAGGAAATAGGGAAGATACATGCTGAAACCTCATATCAGAAAATCAAAATCTAAAGCATAGCTAGACACCAGTTGATTCTGCACAGATATTAGCTTCCCTGGCAGAGAACCTTTTTTTTTTTTCAGTTTGAAGCTTATATTAAAAAAAAAAAAACAGAAAAAAATATTTGCCCACTTGAATGGAAAATGGACCCCTCGAGACTATTTCCTACTCCTACACATTGGCTGTAAGCATTGGAAATAACCTCATTTGTTCATGTAAGTCCCCTTTATAACATAACAGAGTTATTTAAACCAGAGTAACATGAAGGTCAGTTTCCAATAAGTTGGAAATTCCTCCAGGTACATTTTAAAAGGCTAGGAAAAGATTTGAAGGTCTTGGTTCTGAGCGCTTTTACATGAGGGGAAAATCTTCTGGGTAATTGTGATATATTTCCCATCTGGAAAGAAGGTCTTAAAGATGGGACAGATTTCACAATAGGACTGGCTATATCAGAAGCCTGAAATGGACACCATAAAATTGGCTTCAATTCTCAGGAGAAAGAAGACCTACCAAGCCTAGGCTTCTCCCTGAATAAGGCACCAGACTTTACCTAAGGGCCTGAGTCCAGTCAACTGAATGAAATGGAGAGAAAGTTTTGAGTTTACACCCTCACCCAAAGTGGCCCAAACATTTCCTCTTTCATACACTCATAAGGTCACAGGATCAAAGATTGGTATCTGGAAGGAACTTCAGAAGACATTTATTCTAGTCCAACTGGCCCATTTTATAGATGAAGAAACTGAGACCTAGGAAGGGACCTTAGCAAAATAACTTGCCAAAGGTCATATGGGGAGTAAGTATCAGAAGCAGGATTTGAATCCAGGTTCTCTGACTCCAAAGTTAGTGTTCTTACTATATATTAAAGCATTTTGCTGGAACAAACTGATTTGAACCAAGGGAAGTAGTATTTCTTGTCTTTTCCATGGCACATTGCTTGAGCTCTGTGTGTGTGTGTGTGTGTGTGTGTGAGAGAGAGAGAGAGAGAGAGAGAAAGAGGGAGGGAGGGAGGGAGAGACAGACACAGACAGACACACAGACACACAGAGACAGAGAGACAGACAGAAACAGAGAGAGACAGCGACAGAGACACAGAGATAGACAGAAAGAGAGAGAGATAGACAGACAGACAGAGAGACAGAGAGACAGAGAGAGAGAGAGAGAGAGAGAGAGAGAGAGAGAGAGAGAGAGAGAGAGAGAGAGAACATGAACCCTTTGGCAATCTGATGAAGCCTAAGGATCACTTCACAGAATAATGTTGTTAAATGTATAAAATAAAATACATAAGGTTACAAAGGAAATAATTACATTGAAATAAATTATCTATCTATCTCTCTCTCTCTCTCTCTCTCTATATATATACATATATATATATTTTAAGTTCATGGACCTAGATTAAGAACCCCTGTTGTAGACTTTTCTTCAGTTTTAATGATTCCTACATGCCTCCCATGATTTTATCTCATTGTCAAGACACTCACCCCAATTCCTCTGGTAGGAAAGACTAAACAGAGGTAGTATAGTGGAAAGAGGACTGAACCTGCTGCCATTCCACAACAAATTAATTTCAACCTGATTCCAAAAAAAGGCATTAAGTACTTGCTGTCCTGGATGATGGAGATACAAAGATGAAATGACAATCCCTAAAGCAGTTTATGACTGAACAGGAAGGATAACACATGTATACATGTTACATATGGTTGGCATAAAGGCAAAGAGGAAATTTAACCAAAGTTTTGTGAGCAGAGGACAATGAGGGATCACAGAGGTGAGCTGGACATTGAAAGGAAAGGATGTCAGCTGGGAGCTATGTACAGAAAGTATTTCGGGTACAGAGAATGAGGAGAAAGAGGTTGCTAAGGTAGTGGAAGCAGTTAGCGAAGTATCCTCTTTTAGAGTTAAGGGCAGGAGATACACAGGCTAATAGCAAGTTTAATGAAAGGTATTTCTTAGGGGAGGGAAGAATTGCATTATATGTAGGCAGGAGGGAAAGACTTAGCAGAGAGTTTGCCTGGAAATGCTTTCCTTCAGAATTTTGTCACCTGCAGACCCCTGAATAAAAACATTACATTATCTATTTTTCTCTGCCTTGATTTACAACCAGCCAGATGTTCCCTAAAAAGAGCCCATGTCTATATATAACTTTTTTTTTTAACAAACTGAAATGTTTTTCATTGCTACAGGCAACTCCCCATAGGGGAAATTCCCTCTTCCAATACATGTGGGCACCTAATTTAGGCTTAGAGAATTGCAGAAGTGATGAGTGCTTAAGCAGTCTTAACCAGAATCACACAGTTTCTGTGCGTTAGAGGTGGGAATTAACACAGATCTTTCTGATTCTAGGGTTGGTTCTCTACTATGAAGCACTGCTTCTAACTGTTCTTATGGCATACGATTTGTCATTCATTGTGATTTGATTCAGTCCCTCTAGGGTTTTGTGACACTGTTTTGTCCTGGTTCTCCACCTCCCTGAGACCTCTCTCAGTTTTCTTTGCTGGTTCTTCGTCTAGGTCACGCTAAAGCTTTGTCCTAGGTCCTTTTCCATCTACTCTCTTGTTTGGTGATCTCATCTGCTCCCATGAATGGGTACAATTATTATCTCTATGCAAATGATTCTCAGATCTATATATCCAGCCTTATTCTCCTGTCCTGAGCTGGAGCTTGCATCACCAACTGCCTACTGGACATCTCCAACTGGAGGTCCCACAGGCATCTCAAATTCAACATGTCCGAAACAGAACTCAATCTTTCCCCAAAACTGTGTCCAGTTAGGAACATCTCTACTACAATCAAAGGCACTGCCATCCTCCCAGTCACTCATGTTTGACACTCCATGTCATCTTTGACTCTTACCAAACTCACTGTACTTTTCCAATCCATTACCAAGTCTTGGCATTTCTGCTTTCACAATCTCTTGCATGCATCCAGCTCTCTTCACGCACACAGCTGTCAGGCAAAGCAATCTTGCTTAAATGCAAGTTTAACCATTTCCTCCTTCCATCTCACACACACACACACACACACACACACTCAATGAACACCAGTGACTCCCTATTACTTTTCAGGATCAAGTAGAAAATTCTCTGTTTGAGTTTTAAAGCCTTTCACAGCCTAGCCTACTCCTTTCTTGCCAGTCTTCTTTACTCTACTGTCCATGAACTCTTATGATCCAATGACACTGGTCTTACTGTTCTTCATGTACAACACTCCATATGCCGTTTACTATGTGCCAGGCACAGTGCTAAATATTAATCCTGATCTTATGATCTGCTCAAAGTAGGCTCCACCTGGGCAGGTAATTAGTGAAATTCCCACTCAAGGGGAAGGATAAGTCTTGCCAGGGGAAATGGAATTGAGATTCCCTGTGTAAAGAGACCTGATCGAGGTCAAGACAAGTCCATTGTAAGAATGACTAGGGGCTGGTGATGTCCAAGGACCAAGATCAGCAAGAAATCAAACAGTATTCAAAGCCATGGAATTCTGTCATTATTCAAAGGACCAAAATATAGCAAAAGTTTTGAAGGTAGTACTTTTTCTGAACTCAAACTGTTTCCCAGAAGTTTAGGTTATTTTTGATCTACAAGTTTCTTTGTCCCTCCCCTGGCAGTCAATCAATAAACATTTATTAAGTGCCTACCACATGCCAGGCACTGTACTAAGCACTGGGGATATAAAAAGGGGGGGAAGATGGCCCTTGCCTTCAATGAGTTTACAATTGATTAAGAGAGACAAGCAAACAAATATGTACAAACAAGCTGCATATGAGATAGATCAGAAATAATTAAAATAAGGAGGGCACTAGAATTAAGAAGAGTTGGAAAAGGCTTCTTGTAGAAGATGAGTTTTTAATTAAGACTTAAAGGAAGACAGGAAAGCCAGTGGGTGAAGATGAGGAAGGAGAACCTTCCAGGCATGCGGGACAGCATCTGTCAGGGGTCCTTAACCTAGGCTCCTTGAATTTATTTATTAGAAAGACAGATAGATATCTGTATTTTAATACAATAGTTTTCCTTTGTAATCTTATTTATTTTATGCATTTGAAAAGCATTATGAGAAGTCCATAGGCTTCACCAGGCTGCCAAAGAGGTCCATGATTAAAAAAAGGTTAAGAACTAGTCTATATCATCCTAAGCAGGCCCCACCATCTTCTGCTATCTCAGCCAACCTCACCATCGCCGGCTCCATCCAATTATCACAGCAACACCTAGAAATAAAGTACCTTCCAGAGTCAAGCCTGAGGCAGATGTATGGTTCAATGGATAGAGCACTGAGCTTGGAGTCAGGAAGACATGAGTCCAAATCTGGCCTTAAACACTTACTAGCTATGTGATCCTGGGCATATAACTTAACCCCTGTTTGCCTTAATCAACTGAAGCAGGAAATGTCAGACCACTCAAGTATCTTTGCCAAGAAAACCCCATGGACAGTATGGTCCATGGAGTCACAAAGAGTTAGACATGACCGAATAACTGAACGATAACAACAACAACAGCATAGAGATAATAAAAGCACCTATCTCATGGGCAACTGGATGGCACAGTGGATAGAGTGCCGGGGCTGAAGTCAGGAAGACCCGAGTTCAAATTTGGCCTCAGACACTTGCTAGCTGTGTGACCTTGGGCAAGTCACTGTTTGCCTCAGTTCCCTTGTCTATAAAATGTGGTGGAGAAAGAAATGGCGAACTACACTATCTTTACCGAGAAAACTCAAATGAGGTCGTGAAGAGTTACTGAAATGACTGAATAACGACATCAGAGTCAAGCACACTCCAGTCTTTAGATGACTGACTGAAATAGGAAAGAGGAAAAGTTGCAAAGAGAATCAGCAGCCAATGCTTCTCATGAGGAAATAGCAATGGAGATACTTTCCAAATCTTGCTGAGATCTAGCTGTTAATAGAAGGCATTGCTGTGAGAATGTACCAATAGATCACCTGGCAATTCACAAGTGTGACTCTGTCCACATGTGGCTTTATCAATGGAAATGTAATTTGCATGATAAATTGGTTCTCCACAATTTGGTACCTGAGCACCCTGAAGGACAAAGCTTTAAAAACAGCTGGATGGAAAGGGAAATAACCACAATGTCATGGCTGGCTATTGCATGAAACTCACTTGCCTCAACTTTTTTTTCCCCTTTTCATCCAGATGTTTTAGCAGCAAGTTGCCGATGTTTTTCTGCCCTGCCTGAAGTCTAAACAAGGCCAGAAAAGGAATTCAGAAAACCACAAAGCTATATTTCTTTAATAATAGGGCCCAAGTTAATAATACAGGGGCCTCCTCTTGAATCTAATTGAACCACAGAATCTCAAAGCTGAAAGGAACCTTAGAAATCCTCTAAGACCTGCATTTGACAGATAAGGAAACTGAGGTACAGTGAGATGACATCTAGTTAGTTTTAGAGTTCAAATTAGAATGCAGATCCCAAATAGATTTTTTCCTAGCAGAATACAAGCTCATTATTTTATTCTATTTTTGTTCTTTCCTTCTCAGTAAAACCCAAACTCCTTGAGAACAAGAAACATTTCATTTTTTTCTCTGTATCCCCAACACCCAACCCTGAATAATTTTTTATTGAATGATCGATTTTCACCAGAGCATGTTCTAATAATGTGTCCTTAGAGATGATTCTCAATAGGGCAGAAAGCCCCCTGATTAGTACAGCAGATGAGCAGTAAAGCAAAAATTATGAGATGTGGAGTCAAAGGACTTGATTGGATTCAAATCCATACTACCTTAATGGCCCTGAGAAAGTCAGTTAACTTCTATGACATTCACTTTCCTCATCAGAAAACTGAGGGGCTAGGAATGGATGTTCTTTAAATTCCTTTCTAGTTCTAAATCCAACCATTCAAGTACAACCAAATGTGGAGAAGTCCCATGCTTTCTTCTTCGAAGATGCCACCTTTTAATGACACGTGTCAACAGACACGTGCCTCCATTGATAGCCATCATTCTCTGATGACCACAAATACAAATATAGAACAACTGACAAGTGTTCATTCCACCTCCCACTCCAGAAACAGGAAGTAGACATAAAGTAATGCTCATCATCACCATCTTTCTTCCTTGGTGGTTTAGTCTATGTTCTGTATTTCTCAAATGTGCATCTCAGGCTAACAAAGGAAAGATGGCTACCGGCAAGGAAGCTTAAATATCATAAAAGACTCCCACAGTCACCAAAGAGTCTGTACCCTCTTAGAAGGCATTGTCTTCCTCCTGGACAGGAAGGGAAGAGAAAGGGAAGGTGGCCTTTTAATATAATTAAACTAATTAACAGGCTCTCCTCTTTAAATTTTTTTATCACGTTGTTTTTGAGTCTCCCCTTCTGGCCCTAAAGAGAAACAATTAAAGATGGGTTGCATTGCCCAGAAATGGGAAAAGATTCATCCATAAATGATTCCTATCCACCCTACCCCCAATCTAACTGCTTATATCATTTAAACCTCCTGGAGCTGTGTGATAGATTCCAAGGTTAATTCCTGTCTTGAGGATATTTATAGGTGCCTTCTAGTCATCTTGTACACCAACATGAAAAGTGGATTTTATTAATATAATTAAATCCATTTTCATTTAGCTAATACATATTTTACCTTTGGAATCTGATTTTCCTAATGGCCCAGGATGAAGGCTTGGTTACTACATTCAAAAGGAGTAATTCTTTACCCAACACTACTTATACCCTGAGTAACTATGGGTTTTTTTTTTGTTCTTTTTTTTAATTAATTATTTTGATTTATCAGCAATCACTTCCTTAAGCTTTTGAGTTTTAAATTTTTCTCCCCTTCTCTCCCTACCTCCTTCCCCAAGACTGCCACACAATCTGATATAGGGTACACATATACATTCCTATTAAACATGTTTTCACATTAGTGATGTTGTAAATAAGAATTAGAACCAATAGGAGGAACCACCAGAAAAGGGAAACAAAACAAACAGAAGAAAAAAAATAGCAAATAGTATGCTTCAATCTGCATTCAAACTCCATAGTTTCTTTCTTTGGATATAGATAGCATTTTCCATCACATGGCCTTTGGAGATGTCTTAGATCCTGG
Source organism: Vombatus ursinus (assembly GCF_900497805.2). Taxonomy (NCBI): domain Eukaryota; kingdom Metazoa; phylum Chordata; class Mammalia; order Diprotodontia; family Vombatidae; genus Vombatus; species Vombatus ursinus. The sequence continues at coordinate 6,931,288 of NW_020949548.1, forward strand.
TATTGCTGAGAAGAGTTAAGTCTATCAATATTAGTCATCACACGATGTGGCTGTTACTGTGTACAATGTTCTCCTAGTTCTGCTCACTCCACCGAACATCAGCCCATACAAGGCTTTCCAGGTTTTTCTGAAGTCTGACTGCTCATCATCTTTTATTTTTATGGTAATTTTTTATTTATTTTTTTGTTTACAACATTTACTTCCACAAGATTTTGAGTTCCAAATTTTCACCCCATCTCACCCCTCCCCCCACCCCAAGATGGCATGCATTCTGAATACCCCTTCCCCTAGTCTGCCTTCCCTTCTATTTCTTCCCCCCTTCCCTTATCCCCTTCCCCTTCAATTTTCCTGTAGGGCAGGATAGATTTCTATACCCCATTTCCTGTATTTCTTATTTTCCAGTTGCATGTGAAAACATTTTTTTTAAACATGTGTTTTTAAAACTTTGGGTTCCAAATTTTCTCCCTTCCTCCCTCCCCACCCACCCTCATTGATAAGGCAAGCAACTCAGTATAGGTTATGTATATGCAGTTATGCAAAACACTTCCGCAGTAGACATGCTGTGAAAAACTAGCTCTATTTACCTTAATCCTATCCCACCCCCCATTTATTCTGTTCTTTCTTTTGACCCTGACCCTCCTCATAAGTATTTGCTTTTGATTACTCCCTTTTCCAATCTGCCCTCCTCTCTATCATCCGGTACTCTCTTGTCCCCTTCCCCCCCTATTTTCCTGTAGGGTAAAACAGATTTCCACACCCAATTGAGTGTGTATGTTATTCCCTCCTTAAGTCAAATCCTATGAGAATAAGATTCACTCATTCCCTCTCACCTTCCCCCTTTTCCCCTCCACTGTAAGAGCCTTTTCTTTTCTGGTTTTTTTTTTGTAGGATAATTTACCCTGTTCTACCTCTCCCTTTCTCCTTCTCCTAGTATATTCCTCTCTCACCCCTTAATTTTATTCTCCAGATATGACCTTTTCATCTTAAACTCACCCTGTGCCCTCTATCTATCTATCTATCTATCTATCTATCTATCTATCTATCTATCTATCTATCTATCTATCTAT